>NW_014577157.1:456030-462842 GCF_000485595.1 Priapulus caudatus
CCGCCCAGTACCACTGTTGCATAACACAGGACTCTACAGCTCTCTGGGGCGTTAGATTTATCCAAGTAGAGCGTTAGGTTTGGCAACCCCTCTTCTTATCGCTCTATCAGTTTGTGCTCACTCGCTCAAAAGATCCCCCCCCCCATGTCACTTGCTCACAGCAGCCACGGAGCATGTTGGCATCCGACTATGCCAGGAGACTAGACGGCTATACAACGCAAAGTAGGTTCATACGCGCGAAAATCCAACGTGCTTCATCTTATGCTCTGACAGGGCACGCGTTGGTTTTACATCACAGAGTTGCAAAGTATCTCGTCACAAGAGAAGCTTCGCTTTAATATCGTCGTTACTCCGGTGACTCCGGTTACGGCTCTCCATTGCATGCGACTCACCATCACAGCGAGCTATAGCTAGCAGCGAGCGCGACAGGAATCAGCTAGAAATATTGGGGGTGCAATAAGAGCAGTTAGCGGACAAAGATTTATTGCGCAGAAAATTTATGATCCCAATAATGTAAGGGTCACTTGAGCACGCAGCCAAAGTCAGATGGGCTCATTAAGTAGTTCCGGCTTCTTTTATTTTCCTTCCTATTACAACAGCAATGCCATGATCAGCTGCAGGCGCTGTGCTTGTTGCCGTGGCTTTGTTTATTTACTGTGCCATTGCTATTTCTACTCCTATACGCTCACAATACGACAAAATTTATATCAGTGCTGAAATACTCTAGGACGAGCACAATTTATACACTTCGTGCCAAAAAAATGTTCGTGAATAATAATTAAGGGCTGGCCAGCTTGTCAAAGTAAAAGCTAAAAGTTAAAGTAAAAGCTTGTCCGAGTAAACCTGTCTGGGTGCGTGCGTGCGTGTGTGCGTGTGTGTGTGTGTGTGTGTGCGTGCGTGTGTGTGCGTGCGTATGTGTGTGTACATGCATGAGTGCGTGCATGCGTGAGTGAGTGAGTGAGTGAGTGAATCCTACTGTGCGACGTTACTCTCGCTCAAGGTGATACGGGAATGATAAAAACAGGTAATGCTAGAATAACAGGACAGAAAAGGTAATAAAAACAGTAAAAAATACAGAAACGAACGTTTTTTATGTCGCATATATATAGTAATCACCAGCCTTCAGCCGCTGCTTGCATTTCCCTGACTTAGAAAATGGAGCAATAAAAATACAATTAGGGGAGATGACTTGCACCTGGGGGCACAACTCCAAAACAATAACAACAGACAAAGACAGGCTGGTAGTGGGTCAAACGCTTTCAGAGGGACATTGGTACAGGCAAAGAGTGTCCTTCCTACTGATCTTTCGAGGCATCTTAATGTTACCAAAGAGATTTGAAAGGCAATGGCATACATGTGTTTGAAAGCAAGATCCGACGCCATTAGAGAAAGATAAAAACCGGTGCCCTTCAAATGTCCATCTGTCAGTTTCCTCAAACAAATGACGTATAGTGGCAAGCCTCCCCATAGACGCTTATGACGCTTCTGCATTGGACAACAAGCAATTTACTCTGAACTCTAACAAAAACCGTGTGAAAAATGATATCGTATCTTACCCTACTTCTACACAGACGAGCGTAATGAGCGCACGTTCTCGGTGGCCTAAATTTACCAAGTTCTTATTGGCGTATCATCATCAGTATCGTCCATCACTCACACGTGCACTGGCCCTGATGCGAACACTGGTGCGGTGGCGTTTACCGAACAGCCGTCACAGGCACCCAGGCCAACCCTTAACCGTCACCAGTCCTTCTTCCACCTGCCGCGCAGCAGTGCAGTGCTGGCTTCACCGAAGAAAGACTGCATATTTCCGCAGACTCGCTTTAACAACTCCAGTCGATGGTAACTGTACAAGGGCTTCGAGAAAGACTCCCCGCCCACTATTCTGTTACTCTGTCATCTTCCCATGACCTGTGCGAGTACAGCGCACGAAGAAACGAGGACATGCCCATCACAACGAGCCCACCTTCCCTGTTGACAATAATTGGCCCCACATATAGCCGAGTGCAATTTCCTTTTAAACCCTGTAATTCAAGCGGCATATTTTGCTTGCTTCGTGGCGCAAACGAATAAATCATAAGGGGGACGGGGCCACGCCTTCCGCGGGCCGACGACTGAGCAGCAGGTAGAACGACGTAAACCAAAATGCTGCCCTTCCACGACGCCACCTCGCGACCACCATGCCGCTATCTCACAACGATGCTACTGCCCACATTCGGCCTGATTGGCTTTCTTTGCAGCGAAGTTTTTTTCTCATGCAGGTATATTCTTAGTTTAAGCAGAGGCGATGACTATCACTGCGAACTATGAGCTCAACAGAGCAAGCCACGATATGTCTCTACATACTCGTTAGAATGAACGGGCAAAGAATTTCGGTCTATCGCGGGCATATTGCCAGCGCATGCGCGGCAAGCAGACACACGATCCTACCTCTGGGGCGTAAGTTGTTCAATGCATATCAAGTTTCGGAGTTGGATATCACATCCGCGAAGCGAAATAAATCAGCATCTGCTACATTATTCAATCTAGCCCATTAGCATGACAGCCAGGAACTGTTTTCAAGGTGACCTTCAGCGGCTATAACACTTTAGCTCCCTTCGTTTAGATGACCTAATTTTCGACGACGACCAGTGAAAACTGAGGCGATAACCGGAGGGGCCAACATCAACAGAACACAGCACATAATTATAAATTATTATTATTATTATTATACATCTATATATTTGAATAACGATATCATGTTCTCTTGTTAACTCGCATCACCTGGCATAATTTAATTACCATGTTCAATAAAGAGGGCGTGCAGCGATGTCTACCGACATTGTGATATAATTCCTTTTAGTAGGTTACATGGGAGGCTATAGAGAGTATAGACGCCTGCACAAACGTGGGTTTAGCTACAAACAATCCATACACCTACTATATATGTAGATATGAATCGCTATTATATATTATTATATAATATATATATATATATATATATATATTATATTTATTTACACGCACGCACGCACGCACGCACGACACGCACGCACGCACGCACGCCACAGCACCGACACCACACACACGGCACACACATACACAGCGACACATATATATATTATTATATAATATATATATATAATATATATATACCACTTGTACCGGGTTATTTCATAAGCGCCCAGGAAAAGATTTACATTTAAAACTGAACTGGAACTGGTTTCTGCATCGCGCGTGCACAAAGGCTGATCTTCGGCCTTCCGCCTCCTACGCGGTGGCACTGCGTGGCGCTGGCACTAGTCGTGTCGCGGCACGCAACCATCTTAGCATATTAGGTTCACGATTAATGTAGACGGGAATTAGGCATCGTGCGCTGTCAGATCACGGCGCGGTAGCGCTTTAATTCGACTGCCAATCATATCGTTCAGCCGTCACCAGGCCGTTTCGCTCACGGTGACTCCGCTGTGTGTGTGTGTGTGTGTGTGTGTGTGTGTGTGTGTGTGTGTGTGTGTGGCTGTGTGTGTTGTGTGTGTGCGGTGATGTAATAAGGGCAGTTACTAGGGACAGGTGTGCATTGTGCGTGCCCTCTGCGTCACCCGCCGTACGGCGAGCATAATGAAATCAATCGAAAGCACTCACTAATTGAATCCCAGTCACAGAAACCCGAGGATTACGATTCAACGCGAGCGCGGCCCAACAACGCGGACAAATAGACCATCTCATTTAAGCAATTTAATAATGTTGCGATAAGAACTGGATTAATAACGGGAAATATACGCGGGAAGCAGCCAGCGGCTACCGATCGATGGCGTGATGCATTCATTATATGCCAACGTTTAATCGGCACTGAATATAAAACACAACAACCGGCCGCGTGTCAGGAAAAGACGGGGCTCGTGCTATAGGATGCAGTGCATCACACTCTCTACAGGGAACATTAACATTGCATCTCAATTGGCGCGTTAACATCGACTCGCACGTGTTGCGTGCACGATTAAATATTAAATATTAAGTTATAACGCATTGATATTTTCCAGCAACCGCGTATCCTTCTTCATTCGCCTTTAACACCGCAATTGAATTCTACTGTACTCGTAATTTAGCGTTCGCGCATTCAGAAATGAAATTTAAACGCGTCCGACGCAGCGTAGAGGCAGGCATTCAGTTAAAATAAAGGAACGCTTCTAAATTATCTTCGGAGACTTATGTCGTGATGCTAGAAATGAGCGTGCACTTCTGCGTGCAAGTATATATAGCTGGTGCCCTTACACGGTCACAGCTATCGCGAGTGGCATCCCTCGGTTGTTACTCACGCAGGCACGTGATCAGTGCGTGCATCAACGGGCACAGCCGCAGTGATCGGCATTGAACCCCCCCCCCCATATCCCGCATTACGTGTTGCAATAATTTGTGATCGTTGCACGAGCCCCACCACCTCCCTTCTCGCGGTGGCCTCACGATAGATAGATACAGCCGCGGACTCTCTGTCGTCGCAGTGTCTCTCCATAGAAACGCATCACCATGCACACAGGAAGCACCATTAGAAAGCTCGACGCAACACGAGCAGATATGCACGCACGATCTGAGATCGCAAACGTTTTCAACAGATGAGAACAGAACACCGCCCAAAGCTCGACAATCGAGATTACCATTACATGGCGATTAATCAACAATATGTCGGTATACACATAGAGTATGTATAATAGGATCTCTATGGGTATAATACATGTACGAAGAGCAGACCAATGTTTGAGTACGAGGCTGCTGGCTCGAGTCGCATGATGCAAACGGGTGATAGATCCGCGCAATAATAGTTGTTAGCATGATCGCAAAATCACAACCAATTCACCACCCAACGACTGCGACTGGCACACTTGAAGGAAAAATTCAAAATGCTAACCGGTCTCCTGTGTTGTTGCAGTACGTGCACGTTAACCTATCAAAGGCGAGACGAGGAAACCGATAAATCAGACCGGGTTAACTAGTCCATAGTCAGACTGTAAGCTCCCTTACTATACAAAACGTGTTTCTCCACATTTCCAAATAAATTACGCGAATACTACGAGAGGCAAGTTCAGACCAGCCATGGGATGCCAGCGATGCAGGAATTCGTCTATTTTTGCCTTGGGGAAACGCAATCAATGACCACGAATGAACGTTGAACAGATGTTATTTTATCAACAAACTAGACCACTTTGAAAGGAATTCCGCGTAAAAATGGCTCTAGTGATAACGTGGTGCAGGGTAGAAACTCAAAGATATACGTCTTGGATATATGTATCAAATCAATTAATAATGTGCTTCGAATGGACTTATAAGTACTTTACGGAGCGTATTACGTATGTTATTATTTGGTACAAATGATTGTGATACGGTTACTCTTCCTTTAGGCATTAAATCGCTAACCGTAATGACAGAAACATTGTTTGGTGTTACTTTTATGCCTACACTGCTGGAGGTCTGGCAGATATGGTGTGGGGTAGTATCCCATGGTGTGCCCCTCTAGATCTATTATTACCAAGGTGACCTGGCGGCTAATTTGGCAAGACCTACATAATACTATCGTGGCAACTTGTCTAGAAACCTGCGTGGTAAAAGTCAGAATTCAGCACATGTCAATTTCCAAATGCATGTAGCTCTATAGCTACATAACGTATAAAATGACAGAGTAACCTGAAACCGCATCAATACCTCATTTACAAGCTTTTACGCCCTGTGCCGTAAAGCTGGGCTGTGGTTATACCACACTTTGCCTGTCGGAATTGGTAATACCACTACTTAACGAGTTTCCCACAAAAGACAATAACAGGTCAAACGTGCGACTCTGTGGCATGTGCGCTGGTATTCCTACGAATATATACACCATCCACAGGCAGTCCAACGTCAACCAAACATTACACAAAAAGGGCAGTTTTAAATAACATACGCCACACAACGAAATTGTGATTTACTTAAGGCACGATTGTGAAGTGCCCTGCTTCTGTCCCATGCTCCCCAATCACAAAGTTCGTATTCAGCGACGCCCCGATCCGCTTTTTCATGTGAGCTGCAATGATGTAACATAAACCATGAGAGGGCGCAATTTCCAAAAGCCCGCTATCTCATTATGGTATAGCCTTTCCAATATTTTGCTCTGGGGAACAATGTCGCTTTGAAATGATGAATAATGGGCAATTCATACAAGTTGATATTGAACAGAAATCGGTTCATTTCGTGGTCTTTGTTCGCATCGAAATTAAATGAATAGATGTCATGCGGATTGGGCGCGTATCGTACCCTTTGTCTAGCCCACCCCTATGTTTCAGGCCAATATTCAGTGAAATATTGCAACAGATATGAACGTAACTAACTTCCCTTGGGCCGTGTGGTGCTGTCATATGATACATAGACACCTGTCAAGCAAAGTACCTGACTGCCAAGACTGTGTGGCACTGTCACTTGCATTGTACCTTCGTTGAGAGCGGCATGCCATTGTCGCATTGAAAACATATTAGTTAGCACTGAACGTCTCGCACCTCCCACTCCCCGCCATCCGTCGAGTCGATGTTAAATCTGCCGTAATCAAATCGGCAATTTGTCAGGCGAACAGAGAGCTGTCACGCGCAGAGCCTTGAGCGGTGTGTTTCGCGTTTCACGTCCGATCGAATCACCTGCCCTACATACATATGTAAAGGCGAGCAAACATCGTCTACAAGCGCCTACATGCCTTCCACCGACACACACGCACGCGCGCGCGCGCACGCACGCACGCACGCACGCACGCACGCACACACACACACACACACACACACACACACACACACACACACACACACACACACACACACACA
>NW_014577157.1:462852-495352 GCF_000485595.1 Priapulus caudatus
CTCGTGTGTGTGTGTGTGTGTGTGTGTGTGTGTGTGTGTGTGTGTGTGTGTGTGTGTGTGTGTGTGCATGTAATAAGGGCAGTTACTAGGGACAGGTGTGCATTGTGCGTGCCCTCTGCGTCACCCGCCGTACGGCGAGCATAATGAAATCAATCGAAAGCACTCACTAATTGAATCCCAGTCACAGAAACCCGAGGATTACGATTCAACGCGAGCGCGGCCCAACAACGCGGACAAATAGACCATCTCATTTAAGCAATTTAATAATGTTGCGATAAGAACTGGATTAATAACGGGAAATATACGCGGGAAGCAGCCAGCGGCTACCGATCGATGGCGTGATGCATTCATTATATGCCAACGTTTAATCGGCACTGAATATAAAACACAACAACCGGCCGCGTGTCAGGAAAAGACGGGGCTCGTGCTATAGGATGCAGTGCATCACACTCTCTACAGGGAACATTAACATTGCATCTCAATTGGCGCGTTAACATCGACTCGCACGTGTTGCGTGCACGATTAAATATTAAATATTAAGTTATAACGCATTGATATTTTCCAGCAACCGCGTATCCTTCTTCATTCGCCTTTAACACCGCAATTGAATTCTACTGTACTCGTAATTTAGCGTTCGCGCATTCAGAAATGAAATGTAAACGCGTCCGACGCAGCGTAGAGGCAGGCATTCAGTTAAAATAAAGGAACGCTTCTGAATTATCTCCGGAGACTTATGTCGTGATGCCAGAAATAAGCGTGCACTCCTGCGTGCAAGTATATATAGCTAGTGCCCTTACACGGTCACAGCTATCGCGAGTGGCATCCCTCGGTTGTTACTCACGCAGGCACGTGATCAGTGCGTGCATCAACGGGCACAGCCGCAGTGATCGGCATTGAACCCCCCCCCCCATATCCCGCATTACGTGTTGCAATAATGGGGTTAGCCGCTAGCTTTTCCGCCAGGTGGTGCAGCGGGAGTTAGAGGTGTTACAACGATTGCGCAACGAACGAGTCAGTTGTAAAGATACAGGAATCATAGCGATATAACCAAGTTAAAATGCCTTCGTACTGTTGTGTTCCTGGATGTAAGTCGGCTAAAGCTGGTCATAAGTTTCCAGCGAACCCGAATCTGAACTACAAATGGAGGGTTGCTGTGAGGAGAGTTGAGAAAACCACAAAAAAATGTGTGGAAACCGATGAGGTATTCTAAAGAAGATGCCTGATCGGGAAACTATTGACGCGTATATGCCAACAAATTTCAACAAACTGTTCCCAAACAAGAGTTATTTTAGATGCAACCGAGACTCCTATTGTGTGATCGTTGCACGAGCCCCACCACCTCCCTTCTCGCGGTGGCCTCACGATAGATAGATACAGCCGCGGACTCTCTGTCGTCGCAGTGTCTCTCCATAGAAACGCATCACCACACAGGAAGCACCATTAGAAAGCTCGACGCAACACGAGCAGATATGCACGTACGATCTGAGATCGCAAACGTTTTCAACAGATGAGAACAGAACACCGCCCAAAGCTCGACAATCGAGATTACCATGGCGATGAATCAACAATATGTCGGTATACACATAGAGTATGTATATAATAGGATCTCTATGGGTATAATACATGTACGAAGAGCAGACCAATGTTTGTACGTAGGCTGCTGGCTCGAGTCGCATGATGCAAACGGGTGATAGATCCGCGCAATAATAGTTGTTAGCATGATCGCAAAATCACAACCAATTCACCACCCAACGACTGCGACTGGCACACTTGAAGGAAAAATTCAAAATGCTAACCGGTCTCCTGTGTTGTTGCAGTACGTGCACGTTAACCTATCAAAGGCGCGACGAGGAAACCGATAAATCAGACCGGGTTAACTAGTCCATAGTCAGACTGTAAGCTCCCTTACTATACAAAACGTGTTTCTCCACATTTCCAAATAAATTACGCGAATACTACGAGAGCCAAGTTCAGACCAGCCATGGGATGCCAGCGATGCAGGAATTCGTCTATTTTTGCCTTGGGAAACGCAATCAATGACCACGAATGAACGTTGAACAGATGTTATTTTATCAACAAACTAGACCACTTTGAAAGGAATTCCGCGTAAAAATGGCTCTAGTGATAACATGGTGCAGGGTATAAACTCAAAGATAAACGTCTTGGGTATATGTATCAAAATCAATTAATAATGTGCTTCGAATGGACTTATAAGTACTTTACGGAGCGTATTACGTATGTTATTATTTGGAGCAAATTATTGTGATACGGTTACTCTTCCTTTAGGCATTAAATCGCTAACCGTAATGACAGAAACATTGTTTGGTGTTACTTTTATGCCTACACTGCTGGAGGTCTGGCAGATATGGTGTGGGGTAGTATCCCATGGTGTGCCCCTCTAGATCTATTATTACCAAGGTGACCTGGCGGCTAATTTAGCAAGACCTACATAATACTATCGTGGCAACTTTTCTAGAAACCTGCGTGGTAAAAGTCAGAATTCAGCACATGTCAATTTCCAAATGCATGTAGCTCTATAGCTACATAACGTCTAAAATGACAGAGTAACCTGAAACCGCATCAATACCTCATTTACAAGCTTTTACGCCCTGTGCCGTAAAGCTGGGCTGTGGTTATACCACACTTTGCCTGTCGGAATTGGTAATACCACTATACTTAACGATCGAGTTTCCCACAAAAGACAATAACAGGTCAAACGTGCGACTCTGTGGCATTTGCGCTGGTATTCCTACGAATATATACACCATCCACAGCCAGTCCAACGTCAACCAAACATTACACAAAAAGGGCAGTTTTAAATAACATACGCCACACAACGAAAATTGTGATTTACAAGGCACGATTGTGAAGTGCCCTGCTTCTGTCCCATGCTCCCCAATCACAAAGTTCGTATTCAGCGACGCCCCGATCCGCTTTTTCATGTGAGCTGCAATGATGTAACATAAACCATGAGAGGGCGCAATTTCCAAAAGCCCGCTATCTCATTATGGTATAGCCTTTCCAATATTTTGCTCTGGGGAACAATGTCGCTTTGAAATGATGAATAATGCGCAATTCATACAAGTTGATATTGAACAGAAATCGGTTCATTTCGTGGTCTTTGTTCGCATCGAAATTAAATGAATAGATGTCATGCGGATTGGGCGCGTATCGTACCCTTTGTCTAGCCCACCCCTATGTTTCAGGCCAATATTCAGTGAAATATTGCAACAGATATGAACGTAACTAACTTCCCTTGGGCCGTGTGGTGCTGTCATATGATACATAGACACCTGTCAAGCAAAGTACCTGACTGCCAAGACTGTGTGGCACTGTCACTTGCATTGTACCTTCGTTGAGAGCGGCATGCCATTGTCGCATTGAAAACATATTAGTTAGCACTGAACGTCTCGCACCTCCCACTCCCCGCCATCCGTCGAGTCGATGTTAAATCTGCCGTAATCAAATCGGCAATTTGTCAGGCGAACAGAGAGCTGTCACGCGCAGAGCCTTGAGCGGTGTGTTTCGCGTTTCACGTCCGATCGAATCACCTGCCCTACATACATATGTAAAGGCGAGCAAACATCGTCTACAAGCGCTTATACATGCCTTCCACCGACACACACACGCGCGCGCACGCACGCACGCACGCACGCACGCACGCACGCATGCACGCACGCACGCACACACACACACACACACAAACTCTCTCTCTCTTCCCTCGTCGACTGTATACCGCCTTCCCTCTACACGCCAGTAATCACAGAAAGCTAGCGACGGAGACAGACACACGTGTGAAGTTTTCACACCGCCACGGCTTGCTGGACGCTGTCAGATGCGCAGCTGCGTAAACAGCGATCTCGATTTAACACGCTGACAGTAATGAACAATGACGATTGTGTGTGCGAGGGCCTGCAGATACGTTGCGTTTAGCCGACTATTTGCGCGAAAGTAGAATAAAACTATAATTAATTCGATGAACGTTCAGCGGAGAGAAAGCCACCCGCTGCAGTTTCTCTACATCATTCGTCCAGCAGAGGCATAATTAGAAGCACTACTAATGCAAAACGTATTTCCGCTCGCACAAATGGGCCTCCTCTTCTCTGCGTCCGGTCAGTTTGCAGTCATATTGCTAACACGCTAATCGAGCCTCTGGCTGGCCTAAGCTGCGATGATGATTCAAATGCGAACCGATTGTGCACAGTCACACAGGATCTCGCCACTCAACACACTGCCTGTCAACCTGCCGTGTTGCTGCTGCTGCTGCTGCTGCCCGTCATCAAATATCAGAGATGATTGTTAGCTTCTGTAAACTCGACACGTATAATGTGTTCTCAACTAAGTGCTAGTACCTGCTTTTCGATGCAATTTGTAATTGCAATATCTTCTGCAAGCAATAGCTTGCCGCAAACGAGCTACACGGCACCGTCCGATATCTTGTTTATGATTTAACTAATTAAATATCAGGTAAATAATTAACTAATTGCTCGCAGCAGCTGCGATCAAATAGCTCTAGCGCACAGATATAATGGCCATTTAAATGCTTGGAGGGAATCATTATTACATGCACATTCACGATTGTGTTGCAATCACCACCCGCCTTGAGATTGACCGGGACCCGGACTACAACCCGCCTACATCGTTGCGCAGTATCGACATAAGCGCTACCAAACAATCTACCTAGTCAGGCAAAAGCTGCTGAGAATCAGGGAACATAGAGCAGGGCACGTAATGACACTGTTGGCGGAACGCTCATCTGTAAAGCCGCTGACAGTAAGTACTAGTGAACTACGCCAACGCATTGAAATGCAGCGCAGAGAATTCTAAACCGTTAGACACCCACCCACATAATAGAGGGTTAGCTGGGCAAAATTCCATCGACAAATTAGGCAGCCAGCACGGACAGAACCTACAGAATTTCAGGCACTTGTCACCCCCGCCCACTCTAGAATAAGTACTGTCGCTAGTCAGCTAGTTGTTATGCCCCGGTCACCTACTCACTACCCGTTAAAACCAAGAATGGCTTCTAATAATATATTGGTTAAAATCAAGTGCCAGTGTTTTCCGGCTGTTGATTTTCGTTGTTGGCCTAAATGATATTTTTTGGAAAACAGAAAAAAGCGCACCATGAGGTTGGAATATCGCGAGCGCGACATATGGCACACTAAACTAGAGTGTAAACCTTCCTCAATCAAGTACGGCATATGGCATATACTACGCGCCGGGGGTCGCAACATAGCATCACATGCTGCCAGCCAGTACATCACGAACCATGCGCAAATGTAAAGAAGACAGGATGTAGATCCACGAATAAAAGTATACCCGGTATCGTCGAAGTACACGACAACGCATTATCTTCCACTACGTGATCTCCACACTTCACAACTAACTAATGACGAAACGTGGAAGATCCTCAACATTTGAGAGAAGTGGCCCTGCCCACTTGTCAGCCTGATGGCGAATCGTATGCAGCACGTGGGTGAATGTGGGTAATGGAAAACAAATATTTCGACATGTGTTTTGCAATCACAAATTGATTTCGTTGGCATATACCATCGCACAGCAGTTGCGACACTTAGCACACACACCTAGAATGTTCCATCATCATATAACAGCCATTGCGTGGAAATGTCAGAGCTGTTTTGTTGCGTGAATGTGACTGTTCCCCTTTCTGTTACCCCGCAACTATAGAAGCCAAAGGGAAATGCGAACAAAGAGATGCGATTATGAAAGAAGTATCAGAATGCGATATAAGAATGCGATTATATATAAAGAAGTAAGATTATGAAAGGGTGGAAATTAAATCGCATTTCACATCTACGAAGGTTCTAAATACTTACTACTTAAGACGAACAGACGATCCGCCTCGATGCTAATTGTGAATAATACATCACGCACTATCAGACAGCATCAAAACTTAAGCTCTAATTTTATCCTATTGGCGGGTTAGCTTGTCAGGTGGACGCAACAGCAAGAGACATAATTATCGTTTGCCCTTGTACACGTCACGGCTTTGCAGCCACGAAGGAAAGCTGTCTAAAAATGTGATTGATGCGAAGAAGCTTTGTGAAGGAGTCTTTTCAGCTAGAGCAATTAAATCTTATTTTGAGTTCTGTTGGCTCTATGATGTGAGCGAGCCTGCAAGTCTTGGCAGAAGTGAAGTAACAGGTCACATGCCAACACTGTAAAAACAAGACGTGTATTCGTAAAGCCGTTGTGCACCCCGCCCGTGTATGGCAGGCGATGTGAGACACAAATGGTATTTAGTGACAGTCACAAATTCGAATTAATGTTTATCATATATTCCATTTAGTGACAGCTAGTCATTAAATCAACCAATCAGTTACAACTTATTTTTTCTCAGCCAATCATAGGCATGGAATTACTGACAAACAGAAATGGCAGGCGAGGTGGGATACAAATGGTATTTAGTGACAGTCTCAAATTCGAATTAATGTCTATCATATATTACATTTAATGACCGTCATTAAATCAACTAATCAGATACAACTTATTTTTTCTCAGCCAATCATAGCCATGAAATTATTGACAAACACTAAATGATTTAATGATAGTCACTAAATACCATTTATGTCCCACCTCGCCTGCCATACCCGTGCGTCATGCTAGTTTCAACCAACCTCACGATGGTTTTCAGCATGACTTGCACACTGCCAGAAGTGGTTTCATTCCTGTCCACCTCACGCTTTCCATAAAGTTACTACACAACCACTTCTACCAGCGCGAGCATATATATAATTTCCACCCTTGCAAATCATTCTGCCAATCGATTGATCCACCTTGCTCTTCGTTGGATCCACGCGTCTTTTATCTCCTGCTAATAATTTTCTCAATTACGTTTCGTAAGAAAACCGAGGCGGGAGATTTTTTCGATAAAAAGACTAATCTAATCAGCAGCAGTCCGTCTGACAATAACAGCCATGAACGACTACCAGTGACGCGCACGGCGGTGTTCCAACAAATTAAGTGCGCATACAACCCTAAAACTGCATAAACCTCGCAGCTAACTACAATAGATACACGTACTGTGAGCATGGCTGCATCATTAAATAAGCACGAAACGTTCTCAATAAGCCTAAAATGCGCAGCAAATTTTGAATTTTCAAAAACTTTTTCGCATAAAAGGATTTGCGCACCGAATGACAAAACCAACGATAACAATATGCAAACGCAATGGCGAAATATATGCTGGCACGAAAATACATGACGTAAGCACATTTTACAACTGTGTAATGAATGAACGTTGAATAATAAATTACAGACCATTTTAGCATAGAAGTACGATGGCATTTATAGGCAATATAGGTTAGATAACTGAATGTACTACTTTGACGCAGACGATCTAACCGGTTGAAAATATTAACGGTCTTCTACGTACTTTAAAATAGATATTTAGACAGATGGGAATTAATGGTTGGAAATACGGGGGGTTGCAAATTGGGCTACCGTTCGGTGTTTCATTGACCGTTGTTAACGCCATGCTAACGATGAACTGTTAAAGAGGGATGACTAGTATCGACCTCTGTTAGATTCCCAAGGTTCTTCTTACTGCTGTGACGATGCAGAACTACGTTACGTTACGCTCCCCTACACACCCCGGAATTTGACTGGATGGTGCGTGGGTGGGGTACGGCCGGTGAAGTACTCCCATGCTGGATTGGGCCACGGCGCCCCCTCATGGACCCTTCCTGCACTGGGTGGGTTAGAAAAAACTTTTTTCAGATTCATTTTCAAGTACTGATAGATAAAATAGCCAAGGTATTATATTGTTATATTGTTCTTTAGATGCAAGTGGAAGTAACGGGATATAAAGCTTGGCAGTTTTGTGCAGTAATGCGTGTGTGGGTGCGTAAGAGCGCGCGCGCAGTCAACAGATTTGTGTGATTTAAAGTGATCGTATATTGAAGTGTCTACGGTTGTGTGGAGTTTGAATCATATCATGTTATGCATGACAAAGGACGCGTAAATATGTGTATGCTTAAAAAATATCTTCTTTCTAGTGAGTGTGCTCAAAATTTTCCTAGTGCTTAGGAAAGCTTGCGAAGAGTATTTTTGACATTAGCGCCACAATTATTATAGTCATAACTATCACATACATAAATCGAACAATTGCCCTATAATTTGTTATTAACTCGATACGACTTTAAAAAGTCGGCTGCATTTCAGCAAACATGCCGCCTTTTAAAGTAACGATTACTCTGTTCTCACATTTTCTCGACCGTTCTGGTACTTACCGGTACTTCTTGCGTAACACTATGCCAGTACTTATAGGCTAACATGTCTTAGAAAACTCACACATCTCGAATTTTCTGAATATATACACCGGTCTGCATTTCACAGTAGATTGTTTTGCATATTTTAACACAAATAACACATGATTCTCGCACCTCACGAGATACCATAGATGGGTACCTTGTCTCCACACATTATTACCGTTGTCTACATATCGAGTTGGGGTGCCATGCAGTATATAGAACAATTTACGTCACAGAATCAGATACACTTGTATTTGAGGTGCCATTTTCAGATTTCATTTTTTGCGAATTTTAGGAATGTAAGCGCAAGTTCGCTGTTAATTTGTTCTTTTATAGCATATAGCTGCAGAAAATCGTCGTAATTTTCCACACTGGAGTAATCAGTAAAATATGCTTGCGATCCCAATTTGTCTACATGCCTTTATGTTTCCATTTATTTGAGAGATAACAGCTAGGGCCGTAGTGGCCTCCCAAAAAGTGCCACTGCAGAAATATGTAGCCGATGCGGGGGGTCTGGGGGTACCCCCCCCCAAAGAAAATGTTTGAAATGTAGAGCCTGGAAATGGCATTTCCTGCATTTTCAGGCTATGTTGAAAGCAACCAATTCTGATCATTTTAAAAGGTCAATTTGAAAATTTCAAAGAGGAATGTAGCTAAAGCTGATGTTTTGACTATAAGTATATAAAGTATCTAAAATATATATTATGAGTATGATAACTAATAAAACATTATTGTACAAAATCTATGTATATACTATCAAGCTACATAATTACTGAAAAATAAGCCTATTTTTCAATCTGCATTTACTACTTTCACTATGTATGGCCTATACATCTGTATGTTTTGAAGTTTGATTTGAATGGCACATTGTCATATTAAGTACACTTCCAAATCTTGCAGCACTGATATAACACCTCTAATGTCAGTATTAATAGCTAATACCAGACAGTCCAGTCATGATAACGTATTTTATTTTTTTATTATTCCAATTTTAAATTTTACTGAAATTATACATTTCCTGCTTCATCTACCTTGTCTACATGTCTCGGTGCACATGCATGCACCACAATTGCCAAAATTGTTGAGCCTTAACTGGGTTCGCTGCTGGCGTCGGCGGGGCGGGCGGCCTGGGCACTCCATAATATTATATTTGCATGCGTAGTATGTCTGCCGCGGTAGAGCACCCCCATTTTCTCAACCCTAACCCTAAACTTCCGTTCAGTGCCATCGGCATCTTTAAGAAATATCTCGTTCCAGCAGCATCAAGTTTAGTGACCATTGCAGATCTTGCATTTTTGCTCGTTCCGGAGACCCTAGTTTTTAATAATTCCGTTCCAGTGCATCTGTACTTCAGGAATACGTGAAGCCGAGTCGCCGTCAAGCGCATGCATGCAAACGGAGCTGGTGTGTTGTATGTGTGCGTCGCGTGCGTTGTCTCTCTCTTCTCTACTCTCTCCTCTCTCTCTCTGTGCGTGTGTCTGTGTGGTGTGGTGGGCTGTGCTGTGTGTGTCGTGTGTGCTGTGTGTGTGCTGTGTTGCTGTGTGTGTGTGTGTGTGTGTGCGTGTATGTGTCGTGTGTGCTGTGTGCTGCTGTGTGTGTGTAGGCCGTCTGTTGTGTGTGTGTGTGCTTGCTGTGCTGTGCGTGTCGTGTGCGTTCGCGTTCATCTCTCTCGCGGTCATGTTTTCTTCTCCTCTACATAATACAACAATTATTTGTTCAAGCATGCCTACAGCCATAGATTTTAAGCAAATCACTGTTCCCCCCCCCCCCATTTCCGGACTGTCTTTTAAACGTGTCCAGTGTCATAGCATTGAATTCCAACGAAATGCTAGTTCCGGAGACCCCCATTTTCGAACATAGCCAATTCCAGAGCATATACCACATTCAACAAACATTAGTTCCAGAGACCCCCATTTTCAGGTCTGAGTTAGTTCCAGAGCCCCCCCCCCATTTTTGACTTTGCAGTGGCACATACCTACCATAATGTGGTATAATTTTAATATAATTATTTTAAGGAAGGCCACAAAAGAATACTTTAACACATCGCAGGTGTGTATATATATGCAGTAATGGCGATACCCATCAAGAGCCACTTTATGCAAAATCAAAACCGACAGGGAACTCACACGGGGGCTCTGATGGCAATAATAACAAGTCACCTATGCGGATGAGGATTTCTGTACGTATAGCTAGGTTGTAAGCAATGTGCACGGCTTGGTTACACCTCAGTTATATCTCACACACATCAAATATCATTCTTCGATCTTCTTATCCGTGCCCAGTGTGACATGTTTCTCCATTACGTAGCATCATACAGATATTCGAACTTGCTGCGCAACAGATATTGATGGGCCAAATGTATTAATACTGTAGCTGTTCTTGAATGTCATATATCAATGACAAAGCGACAGTCATTGCAAAAATTTGACAAATTGCGCGCGCGCGCTCTCTCTCTCTCTCTCTGTTAGGCTCGGAACAGCTCACAAATCCACTTTAAAAGCATATTTTCTTTGATCATTGCCTTGCTGGAAAATGCATGATTTAGCAAAATGGCATTAGTTTCACTATAACATTTCTTGCATCATGTTATACACAAAGGCCACCGACACGCACACAAAACAGGAATAAAGACTTTGAAGTTCACAAACAGTTCTAGACAGAATTAATCACATATCAGTGTGACAGGAGACTGCATGGACTATTTATCCCTAATAGAAGTATAGCTTGCGTCTATAGAGCATTTCGTGCACATTGTTGAAAATGTAACGCAAGATTTAAATTCATTCTATTACCGCAACATAAGAATTGCGTTTTCATCATAATTTAATGGTGACATAAATTAGTGTCGCATGTCTGAAGAGCAATCAACTACTCTACTCTTCGTGACTATATACAAGAGTGGACTGCGGGCAAGTAAATAAGGTGCATTATTACATTAATAGTCCAATCATCGAAAGCAAGGCAGTAATCTCGCTGATACTGTCCCTATAGCGCTTTGAAATCTATGTGTGTCAATTAGCGTTGTCTACGTGTATGCAGAAACTCAGTGTTTAGATAATGGAAAGAGATGGGCACCCATGTACATACGAGTTGACAGCACAGAAACAAGTGACAAGCATTTTACACCGTCAAGCAGATATTGTGCGCTCACAAAACTCACACAGATCAAAAGGAAATGCTTTTAGCGTGTCACTTCATCTTTGCGATAATGCCACAATATTCATTCTTGAAAAATGCCAAGCAGTTCAATTCGCATGTTTTTCAACAACACGCGAGCACCATGGACGGAAACAAGAGAATGCGGCAATTGCCAGCAGGAACGCTCGAGCAATCTGCAGAACCCGAATCCACCAAATTCAGCAGTAAATATAAGCGTATCGGACTCATAGAACAGTTGCCGAACCAGAGTTAGCATGCAACTTCACCCAGCATAAATGGCAAACAATTTTTTGCTGCAGTTACGCAGGATCGTATAAGGTAGTCGCCATATTGGGCTCACATCAACCAATCAGAAACATAACTGTAAATTTGATGACGTCAGCCATCCACTCAACCATGCACCTGTGTTACACAGCCCCAATAGCATCACCGCATCGCTGCAATCACTGGGCCACGCCTGTGCACAATACTGCTCGCATGATTCCTATTTCCTATTTCAGAGAGAAGTAACTTAATGTAAGACACTATAATCATCCGTCCCTATCCACATGAAATTGGTATATAAATAGCGTTTGATTGCTTTAACATTATCAAGATCACATAAACATTAATGTGCCCTTGACACCATAATTGAAGCATCGATTAGGTGCACGACAGTGTGTCATAAATGCACGTATGCACTCACACACACACACGCACGCACGCACGCACGCACGCACGCGTGCACGCGCACACACTCAAGCACCGTGCACGCCCATGCACGCACGCGCACATACGTGGTAAGATGATTATGTGGGCCATAATATTCGTGTAGGATATATCCTGCAATAAGGGTGTATTTTTTACAGAACAAAAACTGCACATTTTTTAGAGATAATCCGCTCTTAACACCAAGCAGCCCAGCCATGACAGCCAGGTGTAGAACAAGATAAGGATTACATATAATGACATATTTCCATATCAATCTCTTAAAGATAAATGGAGCAAACATTAGTAAACTGATGGCCTTTTGGACTATTAACACATCTCACTATATGTATATAAACAAGATATAAAGGTAAACTAGTATGGATCTGTTGAATTTTTAGCAGAACGTAGACATACCACGAATCGCCCCACTCCATTGCAGTTATAATAAATTCATCACATTTAGTACTGAAATGAGCATTTGATATTTTCTGCGATGCCCATTATAATATCTAGATTTGACAGAGTGATATATTATATACACGGGTGTGCGTCAGATTTCAGAGGCCTTCAACCTTCACAAGTTTTAGACACGCACGGAGAGCAACACATTTCAGTCACGCCTGCCTCATTTGTGTCCAAGTGCAATTGGGTTAATAAATGCATAGAAATGTAACAGCGTAGTGCTGAAGATAGTATGCAGTATGCAGCACGATACACTAATGCGCACGGTTGGCCTACTGAGACCAGCATTTTCCATGCGCCACAACATTGTTTATTTACATCCAGTTAAAAAGACATATCGCATGCAAACAGCTGGCACTTGTGAACTTTAAACGCTCGCAAGCATTAACCAAGTATCACAACTTGCGTTTAATTTACCAACCCGCGTCTTTGCGTGCACGAAAAACAAACACTTGTCAAGGATCGTGATAAAAATCGACAAATTGGTTTACTGTTCTACATAGTGGAGACCTGTGCACGAGCAGTTATAGCTACAATTTCGAGCGACATTTTTCGAAGTTTTGCATGGCAGTTTTCATACAGGGACTCGAATGTCGCGCGGATGGAATAACTGGATTGCTGTTATTCTACCACTTTGCACAACTGTGCAAGTATACACATGGCAGAATGAGCACAGTCTTGGGTCACCTAGCTCCCCCCACCACCTGGGTTGTACTCCCAGTGTGCCCAGGTTAACCTCACTTGACACACTTGTCAGCTGCTAACCAGCTTTCGGAGAAAATCGACGGCCATCAGGTGCTACTTACACGGGGGGCTTAGCAAAGCCTAAATGCCACATAAGTATAGTCAAACATGATGACATCTAACTCTCTAACATTCGAATAAATGAGACATTTCGGGACTATAAGGCGCGTGTATACGTATGACGGACAGCGCGTGTACATTGTACTCGCATCACGCAGCAGATAATAAACGCACTCAATAAGAAGGGAACGCCGGTATATTGAAGTTATGGCAGAGTTATAAAATACGGGAGCACGTTGTTGAGTTCCCCTACTGCCTGAATATCAGACACATTTATGGCTGCTGCCAGATGGGTTCCGATTTCTTTTTAAAATTATACCAAAACCGACAATTCATACAAAGAGGATACAGTGTGTGAATTTACTTTCAGCTGTGTATCAACTTTTACCTCGATGAATGTTCGAGATGATAGGCTAAGCGATACATTACACACCTGGCAGTCTCAAAAAGCCAATAACGCTTTAAAAAGCTGATGTATCAAAAACGTAATCTAGCAGCCTACCTCTACATAGTGATCGTGGTTTTAGTTCTGTTAGAACCTCTAAACGTCAATAACACACAATGTGTTTCCCGCATTTTAGGCGCGCACAGCGGCGCCGTTATGATGCATCTAGGCAACGAAACAATATCATGCTACTGTGGACCAGTATAAGCACCAATGTCAGTCTGAAACGCTTAATTCAACTGCGCGTAGAATGAACTTACAGGAAAGCAAAATTTACTCGTTTTTGTTTTATTTGACGTTTACGAGGCTTTGGCATATAACGAAAATGTGTGTTGCTGGGGTATGGTACAGCTGGCTATAACTTTTATATACCACATGTTCGCATGTATATGGTTCGCATATATATGTTCGTTTTTTTAACTGCCTCTATACCTGTTTTACTGTCTCTGTCAGCCTGGCCGTCTGTCTGTCTGTCTGTCTGTCCGTCCGTCCGTCCGTGTCTGTCTAACTGACTGACTGCATGCTCGACCATCTGCCTGCCTCCCTGACTGCCTGTCTTCCGTCTTTCACAACTCTAGCGAAAATATGTGTACGGATTCACGTTTCACTGAAGTTATAAAGCTTGAGACATATACAGCTTACCTAAAATAAATGAGACCATCGAAGGACTGCCCCTAACCAATAATATCTGAAATATGTTTTCATGTCCCTTACTGGACCACGACGGATGAAGCTAGGAGTTCGTTTTAAGAAAATTGAAACCTTATAAATCACACTTATTATTTTCAGTCAGTGAATTGCAACGTGTTTCATTGCTAGGAACGCTAACAAATTCTCAACAGCTAACAACACTCTCAATCCCTTATTTGACATGATTTTCTACATCATTGGCTTCCAAAATGTACAACCAATTTTCACCGTTCTGCACGTCCCCCACATTTGTCGGCACTGCAGGCTCTCTAACTATTGCAAGTTACAATGGCGACATCAATAAATATGAAACAAAACCACAAAATGAACGTTCATGATTTCGCTGTCACTACAGTGCACATTTCCATTATACACAACGAATCGCTCATCTACTTTTGCAATGTCGAACTGCGCCATCACAGCTCAACCAAGCAGCATTCACAACGTACAATTATTGTGTCGCAGCAATGCACATTTGTATTTGCACACTGCAGACCGATGCTGCCATAGAAATGTGCCCATAAGCGCAGGTGCATTCAAGAGCGTTCTGTGATCACGTGATCGCGCAATTGAATGACAGAGCTATGGTGAGCGCCGGTAATAAATATGTCAATCCCGATCCAGCACTACACACGCGCATAAAAGACACCTCAAGAATTGTTACAAACTGTAATAGGTGCAATATTTGCCCAGCAGGCGACGAGCAAATGAAATGGTTATTATTCCGCACGAAGCTGGGTGCAAAATGCAAATTATCGCTTCTCACCAGCTTAGTAACCAACACCACGCAAGCGAAACGAATTTACTGCGCACGTACGAGTTTCGAAATGTATAACCGTGGCAACAGAGAAAAACAGAGAAAACAGACATCTATTAAAAGGAAATTGTAAAAACGACACAGCATATACGACCCAGAACGCTTGACCTGCATACGACAAACCATTGAAGTTGCTACATCTCAACATCAAACACCACTATACCTATGCGTTGCGATTATGATAATGTTTTTTCTTTCTCTCTAAAGATCAATTAAAACTGAAAATGTAAAATTTCTATCCTCTGAAATCCTTCCTGTTGATCCTGCACATTTAATAAGAATATTTCAGGACAAGACCGATTCACCATTCTTTTGATGGAGTAAGGCAGGAGGAGGTATCAAACTACTCGTGATTATAGTCTAGGCAACACTGGTAGTTTGAAACGTACAACTCAGCAGTGCACACAATGAATTTCAGAGTAAAACGCATTTTCCTTCACGATTATTTAAGGTTTATTCAATTTGACAGAATAAAAGGTCGATTGATATGGTAACAAACCATCTTTGGTTTATTAGACTATAGAGCTTCTTTAATAATGGAAGTTTACATGCTGTGTGTTTCTCCATGCAGATAGTTAAATATCAGAACGCAGTCTTACGAATAAAGTAATTGCACAGAAACTATATAAATTCGATGGTCTTCAAATGAATTTGATTGTACGCTAAAATGCGTTTTAGTATAATTCATGCTCTTGACATATACATGCGCAACACACATTTTAATATTAACGATCCATAAATAGAAATGATTCGCGTAGTATTGACGATGCACAGAGCAAATTATTAATGCCTGTGCAAAACCGATCAATCTTCAAGCCACAGTGCAATTAAACGCTGCACTTGATCGAATATTTCCTCGACCAACGAACACGCCAACAAGACTGCTGCCTAACAAAGTCTGTATCAGAATTACACAGAGCACTCCATTCGGTCATTAAAGTTGCATTTATCGGAACGATAAATCACCTATTGACGCAAATTAGTGTCCAAGAGAAAATGTTGCGCATCCATCACAGTAGGCTGTTCGCTGTATCGGCCGCCGTTGATTCAATGTAATTTACATCGCTTCAGTAAGCCGGCCAGTGATTGGCTGGCCCAGCCCAGAACAAGATGACAGCAAATATGCGTGACTCAGATGTGATCCACAACTCAGATATAATACACACGGATGCATGGCCTTGCTTGTCAGCTTTTAAACCTATCCCCATCTCAGTTGTATAAAAGCTGCCTCAATCACCAGAGAAAATATGAGCCTGGTAAAAAAATACACATTTTGAAGCAGCTGATTCATCCTGTCATGTCATGTGTATACACCGACAGAAGCAAAACACGAAAATGCCCAACGGTGATTCTTGAAACCTATATTTAGCTTGTACACCTTCAGCGATGTCGTAAGAGTTATATCCCCAGTATCAAGAACTCCTGTATAACGAACAAACAAGAAATAACCATGCTAACTATAGAAAGGTCAGCGGTACGGCAAAACACAGCGCAGTATTATTTACGACATCTATAATATATACTCAGTGTATACGTTTATCTACACGTGATTAAATTCCACTGCCATATTATTCATGACATTATTTAATTTGTTCAAATCCAACCTCTATATCTTGCCATAGGCAATTATATTAGTTTCCATGCAATTTAATCTATGCTCAATCACAATAAATCTAATGAAATTATTCACTCTCATAGTCAGCATAATTTAAAATAATAATTCGTTTACACGGAAGTAAATTGAGTACATAAGTACGTATATCTACAACCGTGTGCGCGAATAGGCGTGCATGTGTGGTACAATCATATATATGTTGTATACACGCATGCACTCCATGTTCTTTGATGTTTACACATATATCACGTATTTTGACACGGAACGACCAGTTTTAACTTTAAATTTAGTCAGACGTTTGCACTCACGAATATATATAACCCTGGTATGTAACATGTAACATCTGGAATGTAAACATTGATAAACAAGACATGTTCTGCTAGAACAAACTTGATCACTGCTTATTTTGGCATGTTAAAGACAGGCATGCACATGAGATGACATGCACAGAAAACCCCTGAACTTGAGGTACCAACGTATTATTTTATTTATGAATAGTTTTTGGATAAATATTACTGCCAGTGCTATAGACACACACAAAGGTATCGCTTCGCAGCACGACTGCACAGCGACCAGCGATATGGCGGCCAGCTGCGGTCGCCGCACCGCACACGCACACCGCGCAACGCGCACACGCACGACGCACGCACGCACCGCACGCACGCACACACACACACACACACACACACACACACACCACCGAAGTGTGAGCGTCACGTTGCAAGACAACGTACGGGCTGGTTCTACACAAGCCACTGGCTCCATAACATTAACTGCGTGAAAATGTTGTGCGTACGTAAAACACAGCGGGAGTGTGTGCGCTGCAGACAGCGGTAAAGCATCGGTAGCAAGTCGATCTTACAATATTTAATGAATTAAAAAAAAGTTTCACATTTTTTTGTTGTTAATTTTTTTTTTTTTTAATTATCTTTTCACTTCCATCCTTTGGAAATCTATAAAAACTGCAATAATGACTCTCAGAATGATGGTTACAATCGGGTACAAAACACGACACGCAGTTAATGTTACCAGAGCATATGATTGTGTAGAACCAGTAGGTTCGTTGTCATGCCACCGTGACGTCATCACTTCGGTATATATATCAGCTCTGGTGAAACGAGCGAAAAACCTAGAATGTGACCAAAAAAACTTGCAGTTGTGCCATACGAAATTCCCTGGCAAAACCACCGAATGACTTCACTCTGTTTGTTGATAGTTCAAAGCTCAAAGTGGTGATTCAATGATAGCCGTGTTGGTTGCATGGCTATATTCTATTCGAATTCCATAAATTCATTATCCATCCGTAAATTTCCTTCCATATCCCTGCATACAAGAATATAGCACGAAAAAAACAATTAGGGATGAAAGTTATTTGATGTTGAAGGTAACGTTTGAGTTAAATGTTAATTGTGTCACGCAAATCATAGGTAGACCAAGGGTAGTCTCTCACTAGATTACGAATGTGGAAGACTCCCCTACCCGAGTATTAATTATTTACTCCTGAAATTACACATAACAAAACAATTATTGCATGCTTGTCAGAGAAACATGGCGCTTAGTGAACTATGAAAATCATTATTACTCCCAGTCTCGAGCAATACAACTTGATTTTCGGGGTTTACAAAACTTCATATTGCCCTCACAATCATGCTATAATTTACATAATATACACACATACATAATATAATATACAATAACATATACATATATATATATATTAATTCTTGTGTACAACTAAATATGATTCAGTTGCAGCTCTGTATCATCATAATTGTATTTACATACACTTCACATGTGATTCACCACAAGGAAGTGAAAGGCATTCACAGATGGCAGGTGTTTATTGGAGATGAAGCACAACAAGAACAACATCAATGTGTTAAATTACACATCGCGGGGGATCACGCTGTGCTATTCGCACGGGCACTTTCATACCCACCCGGCAAATCGTCTCGCATCGTGGCGAGTTTACCCGCCTGGAGCACGGCTCGATTGGCTCACGGGCTAACTTATTTGATGAATCTCACGCTCCGACGTCGAAACGTCTATTATTATTATTATTATTATTGCTAAATCTATTGTTAAATCTATTGCATATAATTTAAATACAAATACACGTACTGAAAACCTTCTTTTGCATGGAGAAAAGGTGTATTTGTATATAAATATAAGTGTTTATGCAAAGTTTTTTTAGTCGTTCTCTAAATTATAGTAGCTGCATGCGCCTGCCTAGCATTTTTGTGGGAATAAACTTTAGTCTTTACTACTACATAACAACTATTATGCGTGGAGAATAATCATATAATAAATAATTATTCAATCATCAGTCTGTATGTATAGTCGGAGATCTAGACACACGAGCCGAGTTGGCCGACCACATGCAGGCGGGTAAACTCGACACATAGGTCGGATTTGCCGGCGAGGTGAGTTCACTATACGGACCTTTTCTGGAACGCTCACGTCTAACACGAATTATGTATAGTGTTGTTATTAAAACACATTAGGGCGGACATCCTCGGCTCGAGATTATAATCTGTATATAGCTGATAATCACTAGGGAGTGTTAAATATTACGTAACCAATACATACATTCGAACGCGCGATGAATTATTCATCAACCAGCTAATAACGCGCCACGCCAACACGAATTTTTGATTCTTTCTGTTCACTCACCCTGGCGTTGAACTTCCAACACAAACTTCGTTTTAGTTATATTATGTACCAAGCATAGTAGCAACTCACTGAATCCCCGGATCAGCCGCACGCACTGCTCGCTAGTCAGCCCACCTGTTGCCCCAGATTCTCGCTTTTCATATTCTCTCCCATCGGCGTGTATCGCGAATTTCTAAAATCATCCGCCCGACAAAGAAGATCATAACTCATTCACGGCGGGGGTGGGGTGGAAGCAAACATGGCCGGCAGTGCGTGATGTGCCCACACACTAATCCCTGATGACGAGGCGGATAAGCGTCCCGAGGCAAGAGAAGGACACGGATATGCACGTGTCCGAGCAAACGCGCACGCATGGCAACGTGAAAGAAGTCGTAAGAAACGTGACCTCCCCTCCCGAGCGTTATGGGGAACTTCGTCAGCGTGCTGTGGGAACCGTTAACGCGTACGAAGAAAGCTCTACCTAGCGGCGGCCACGATTAGCAGTAACGCACCAAGGAGAAAATAGGCGGCTGGTGGAAGGCGAGGGAAAGCGTGTGAGAAAGATGTGACTCTATATCGTAGAACTACTCTCGATTTGCTACCGCAAACGCCACGCGGCCGATTATAATGCTAGCTGCTACCAGGGCGCACGCACGCACGCACGCACGCACGCACATACCAGGTGTGTGTACACTGACTAGGTGACTGGACGTGTTGTTTTAATTGGGGAAAACACACAGACGCATTCAAACGGCTAGCACTTTAGCAGAGCCTTGCTGTTGCCATAATCGTGTTTAGAGGTTCGCTACGATTTTCTTATAGGTCGTAAAATCGCGAATGTATATAGCCGGAATTAAATAAGGTGTGTCAGCTGCAACATACCGGCAAGGGCACACAGATACGTTGCGTGTTTGCAAAACGTCAAGAATAACATTGAAATCTCTCTCGAGACTGGTAACTTGCTGGCACGCGCGTGTCAGAGAAGACTGCACCTGCTGTTAATGTACATTTTTGTTCGCGAGTGTCTCTCCCCACCCACTCTCTTCATCTGCGCGCGCGCACACACACTTAGCCTGCATCAGGGGAGCTATCGTAAACAGTGTTTGCATTAGCCCGAGATGCACTATTAAATGAATAGATTGATTACTTCATCTTATTAGTGCCACTGGCATGCATGCGCATGACGCATAGGCAGCACTCCCGCTTGCCCTCACAATAACGCGACCATCGTAATAACACATCAACAGAACTGGAACAATACGCAAGTAATGAATCACGGTTTTCAATGACAAATTAGGAAAATTAATGACAAGAGATTAGCTCTGGCAAGCACCAGAACAGAGGAAAACATTGACATGTATTATGCATAGCAAGGGAATAACGGAGATGGAGCTTACCACTAATGTACAGCGGGGGTGTGGCAGTAAGCTGACACATAAAGGGCGCATATGGCGGAGGCAAATAGTCCGCAAATTGTCGCCCGGATCCACCGCACTCAGATAGCTACATCCAATGACTGCGAGCATAATTTGATGGAGCGATATGAACATGAATCAAGGGGATGAACAAGCAGATGATGAGTCAATGAGAATTCACGTAATGTCGCCGGACTGCCAACAATAAAAGCCAATAATTAAATGATGACACATAATATGAGGGGATCACTAAGCTCGGGGGGCAAGAAGAAAGCAAATGGCTGTCAGATACAAAAGAAGATTAACGAGCGTATTACAGACATGGACAAACAGAAATAACCGATAATCAACGCAACCATGAAAATTACAATAAAATACAATACAAGTGCTTTAGAACTATAATACCGCTATCCTAGCCGTTTCTCTCGATCACCCACCCGCCTATCTCTAGAACTATAGCCCTTCGCTCTGCCACAGGCACAGGCCATGGGCCTGTGGCAGAGCGAAGGGCTATAGTTCTAGAGCTACCACCCGCCCCGCAATGCAGCTCTACCAATCCTTCTTAATAATGATCTATGCAAAGAAATCGATGTCCTGCTGCTTTCTCCGAGACCCGGACCTGATACGTTTTTCGCTCGGTAAATTTACACTAGCCCAGCGAGCTGCGTAAGAATGCGGTGCCAGCGGCCGAGAGTCGTGATCAATTACCGAGCGATTACAAACAAACCCCCCCTGCGTCATCCCGATATTTGACATTTCGGCTCACTGCCAAACAGACGCGGTCTAGCATTTGCCTCCGAGTCTGTGTGCGACTCGCAGTCAGCAAGTACATCAGCGGTAAACGCCAGCGCCACCGAGCGCACGCACACACACACACACATACGGAAGCACGCACACGCGCGCACGCGTACATTCACGCACACACGCACGCATACTTCTTCTACTTCACATACATTCACGCACGGTGCAACGTTATGAAATGCACGCGCGCATGGGGGCCTCCGTGCGCGATGTCCACCCCAATAATCTGTTCGACATGGAAACAGCCATCGCTCTTCTTGCACACACTCTCACTGAAATATTCAGTGAGGTCCCGAATTCAACACACACGACCACGCACTCTAGAGTCAGTCGTTTGCACAGTCGATTCGACTCATTCGTTTCGTTGGGAACTCTCTCATGGATGGCCCCTTTTCGTGGCAACCGAAGCTAGTAAATAAACCTTGCCTCTAAACCCAGCTGTTCATGCGGCTCGTCGACAACTACTCGAAACGCACATGTAAACGCTTCACAACAACGCGCGCCTGCAAATTGCTTTCCATTAGTTTGATTGATCTAGCTTTATACTTGCTCGCTATGGCTTGCCCCGTTTGTTTTCCCAGGTTTTCGTTGCTTACCTGAACAAGGTACTGGTTCACCATGTTGCTAAAGTCTCTGTCGGCAGATGCCAAGACGTCCTGCTTCATAACCATGATGGAAGTTATCGAGACGATCTGAACTGAGAATTATCGCATGCTATTACCGTCCACATCAAACGCAATACCAACGCCCAATGTTACAGAGTTGAATAGAAATCAATCTCTCCGGTATAGTCGCTGATTGAAGTTTACTGGGTCAACTAACAACGCGGCTGGTCGGCGTGGATGCTGGGCGACGCAGTGCAAAATATGTTCCGTCTCTCCCACGTGTTCTGACGCTTGTGTTAGGTGGGCGATCTCGTCTCTGGCTGGAAAAAGTTCTCTATATTAAGGCGATATCCCGTGACTCACGAATGTTCTCACAGTCCTGTAAACGATGTCTTCTGTGACTCACGAATGTTCTCACAGTCCTGTAAACGATGTCTTCTGTGACTCACGAATGTTTTCATAGGCAATTAAGTGACCGATGTCTTCTGTGACTCACGAACGTTCTCACAGTCCTGCAAACGATATCTTCTGTGACTCACGAATGTTTTTACAGTCAAGTGACAGATGTGTTCTGTGACTCACGGACGTGTTCTCAGAGGGTGAGGCGAACGCGGACGCAATAGCTTCGCTCTGACCTAATCGTTCCATGCAAAAACCGTTCTCTTTAAGTTCTTTACTGTTTTTGTCATTCACGTTAACAAAGAGTTACGACCGCAGACACAGGAAGACCCCCGTGTCCTTCTACAGCGAGCACGCGCGTGCTACTGTGTATAGGCTATGTACCGGGGCACAGTGGCTCACCACTTACACTAGCTTACTGTCGGCTCAAGGTGAAATTCTATAGAAATCGGCCTGAACGGTAGCAGACGTGCATTTGGTATTCAATAGTAACAATTTGGTCTACACGACGTCAATGTCCTCAGGTGCACGGGCGAAAGCCAACCGATGTACTACGAGTCACCGCACGTCTACTACGCGCAGGTCCGCAAAGCAAGACGACGAAAATCGACAATGATGCTTTCCTCGCGCAACACAAAACGCGGCGAGTTCGCTCCGCCGCAGTTGTACGCGTACCTTCAGGTCAAGGTTAATGTGTGTGAGTGCCAACACGGCTACTGTACGCAACTACGCGCACGTGGACGCTCTTCTTTTTGCAGCGGTCCGATATGTGATATCACGATCCACGCGTCACTTGCAAGAGCGCGAAATTTCCCGAAGCGTCCCAGAGTCTACTACGTTACGCACCGAGAGATCGTTGCAGATCGTTCGCGTGTTTGACAGACCGGCGCTCGCACGCCAAGACTCTACTTTCCTTATCTACACGCCGCGTCCGACGTTCCTCGCTCCTTCTACCACACGTGCGAGATTATGCAGCAGTCGCTCTCGCAAACATCGAATAATGTCCTACAGACGGCAACGGGGTTTATTCACCAAAATATCCAATGTTGCAACCGCTAGTACCATGCACGAGAGCATGCACATCCACTCCCGACCGTGTTCTCATTGCTCAATGAGCTCCGGTGTAGCTGCGCTGGATCAATCAATGCTTACAGCGAGGCAGGCACTGCTACCCAGGATGCTCTCTCTCTCTCTCTCTCTCTCTGCCAGGGTACAACATCCAACAACGGAAAGCTACTAGTGTATTATGTACACACGCGGCCTAAGCAGCTGACACTTGCACTCGCGTATACTATCCGTGGTATATATGCTACTTGCTGACGAGATCTATTATCGGAGTGCACAGCTAATACACACGCACGCACTGCAGCACACTTGCACACAGCCGAACCCTATGAATGAATGTATTCGACCCTGCAGGCACGGCAACAGCTCGGCTTGAGTGTGGGAACTGCGCGCTGGCAGCGGCAAACTGCTAGCAGATTGCGAGCTTTGTCATCGGGACAGGGTCAATCAGCCGGGCTACCTAAACTGCCTCCGTTCGCGCTAATCACAACAACACCAGGCCAAGCGACTGCAGCACTCAGTGCCTCGCAGCCTAGCTCCCTAGCTCTAGAGCTGTAGCCCTTCGCTCTGCCACAGGCCCGAAGGGCTATAGTTCTAGAGCTACCTAGCCCCCTGTGCCTCACAGCCCAGCCTCATTTGCCTCACAACCTAGCCCCCCCCGCCTGTACACAACACGTACCGAATTACCCCACCACGTACCACTATATATTGTACTGTCGAGACACTATGTATAGTGCACGTGGTTGGGAAGAACAGGCACATGTAACAAACTAGACAGAGGGCACTCACGGAGAGTGCATACCTCCGCCAGCGACATACGCCATAGGCCATACGACTCACGAATACACGAATAACCCACGATATACCCATGTAACATGTATGTGTTACGAGCTGGCTCGCCGCTCGCTGCTGGCTGCTGCTGGAGCTGGCTGTGGCTGGCTGGCTGGCTGGCTTGACTCGACGCGCTAATATCGATCGCGCGAACACACGAACACAATAACACACGAACACACTAACACACGAACACACGAACACACGAGACCGATCACATAACCTCCTCCAACTCTGTTGGGCGGAGGTAATGAGCTGACTTACACATGTATGCGGTGCATGTATCTTCGGAAATGGTGGCGCGTATTAAAAAAAAGCGCTGGGTGGCATCCTAGTATATGTGACCGAGCACAGCGATTGAGAAAATAATGCTTCAAGTGATATGTGAGTCATTGGGGTGGGGGGGGGGGATAATGCATCAGTGCACTCACTGTAGCACGTAGCATGGCTCCTAAAAAATGCACGAGAAGTTATAATGCGCGTGTGTTGCCGTGTCTCACGATGCTATGACGATTATACATGTCTCTATTATGGACTCTTGATAGTACATAAACTATGATGCACATGATGTTAATTTTCAGGACAGCTACTCGAAGAGCACTACCACACAGCATAGCTAAATTATAAGCCCGCATGGCGCACTTTATTGCATTCTACGATATCACGATATAATTTACTCTCACAGAACACTGCGCTACCACACAGTACATAACATTATTTTGCAGCCACATGATGCGCGATGCAACTGCAAGGTACAGTTGAATGTACACCTCCATTACATGTATTACATCCTAAAAGCGCAGGATACATTTCATTGCACAGACTAATGGCATATCTTACATTTTACAACCCCAGGGTTTACTTGATTGTACAGCCACACGGTTTGTATTACCTTCTACATCCCACGGAACATTTGCCTGTACAGTCACATCGTATGCATTACATTGTGCAAACCCAAGGCGCACTTGAATGTACAACCACATAGCATGTATTAGATAGTACATCAACGGGCAGCACTTGATTGCACAGACTCAGGGGATGTATTACATTGTACAACCCCGAAGTACACTTGATTGTACAGCGTCATGGATACGAATTAACAGCGGGGTCAATATTGGGCAATGTAACTCATTAACCTAATTCATGTGCATGCAACTATCAACATGAGCAAACAATGGTCAGTGTAGGCTGGCTACTGACTACTAACCATTCCCGCTTGGACCCATGAATGATCGATCCATTAGATGTCGCGTTCCCCTGCCGACTATTACCATGCGTTCAAATTATGCGACGCTATAAAATTATATACTTACAAAACTCTTCGGGTCAGTGCTCAATTGACAATAATAGTCGGCTTATTTGTGAAATCAATTCCATCGCCAATTTCCGGCAGATCTCTGACGCAATGATGAACTTTCCCAACGCTGTGTTTGGAGTGGGATCAATGGGGCGTGGGACATCAAAATTACTTACATGCAAGAATAAAACTGGATAAAATTGCTCGTTACGCTTAATTTAAAATCAGTGTGTAATTCCGAGAGCTTTATTTATGGCCTAGAATTTTAAGAAAAGGACAAGAATTACTACGTCAAAACACGAGAAGGCAGTTTCCATGCGCAATTACGTCTGGATGACGGAGTTCCATTACTTAATAAAAGCACTGCTAGAAGAACCAACTGAAAATAGATTTGCCCAGCCCAACGTACAGGTTCTTGCGACGTTTGTGAGTGGACAGCCGGCGAAGCTGACATTTTCGTTCTCCTAGCACCCCTTAAAGTTACCCATTACAGATTATTTCCCACTTCCAAGTGGTAATTCGTCGATATGTAATACTGCAGTTAAACACGTTAACTGCGTCGCTCTCAGCCGTTCGAGAGAGCCACATAACTTCTGTTTCAGCCGAATGTATTTTCTGTTTTCACATCAGCGATAATTTAGAAAATCGCCCGCTAGCTTAAAGCACGACCAACCATCACAAACAACGAGGACCACAACTGTGAAACCAGATATACGGCCAGACTCAGTTTCTCCGCCAAGACTAACAGTGCCTCACTCGGCCGCGTATACAGAAGAGCACGTACGCATACATACTACATACTACGGTACCACGAACGCACGTACACATTCTATACGGATAGGTTAGTCCTATAACAGAGCCAGACGGGGACCCACTCGGTCCGCAACATGCCAAATCTCGCATGGACAGGCTTAGTCGTGGCTAGCCACTCCTTCCCGGTGTTACGATTCTTGCCAGATCTGATGTGCAAACATACCGCTTGCTAATTTCGGATTAAACACCTGTTGAGGATAAGCACGATAGCTTCTGTATGGGGTGGCACACTTGAACGATAGATAGGATGCGTTTGCAGGTGCAACTAGAAACGTACACACACGACCGTAGATCCCCCCACCTCCACCTAGAGCGAATTCGTGCCCATTTCTTTCTCTCTCTGTGTGTCAATCTCTCACACACATGCACGCACGTATACACACAAGCACGTACACGCACGCACGCACACAGCACATTGTTTACCTTGTTTATCAGTGCACTGAGCATCGTCACCTGGCCACAGCTGGCAGAAGGCGACAGCTAGGTACGTTTCCTCGCACGACAGCCGTTATCAGCGACGACTTCTAACTGATGCGAAAATGACGCAGCCGATGTTTACCGACAGCGATAACCGAGCGGCTACCGGTAGTCGCGCGCTGCCATTCTCCGTCGCAATGATGATTCCAGTATACATGCCATTGTGCATGATCTAAGACTAATCACACATGTTTTCACCCACTGTCTGCAGGATCATGTCTGCCCGCCCGTACCACACGCACGAACGCACGCACGCACGCAGAGAGAGAGAGAGAGAGAGAGAGAGAGAGAGAGAGAGAGCGAAAGAGAGAGAGGAAGAAGAGAGCGAGAGAGAGATTGAGAGAGAGTAGAGCGAAAAGAGAGAGAGAGGAGACGAGAGAGAGAGAGAGAGAGTCGAGAGAGAGAAAGAAAGAGGAGAGAGAGAGATGAGAAGAGAGAGAGAGAGAAAGAAAGAGAGAGAGAGAGAGAGAGAGAGGAGAGGAGAGAGAGACGAGAGAGAGAGCAGAAGAGAGAGAGGAGAGAGAGAGAGAGAGAGAGAGCGAAGAGATCATATATATCATACGTCGGAGCACAGGAGGGGCGGCTTTCCTTCACAGTTCACTCGTGCCAGTTACTCTGTGATGAACCAATCAGTTAACATCATTTAAATTTACAATGAGTCAGTAAAAAAAAAATAAGGGGCTCGCTCGACTTGGTTAAATCAATTAAATCAACTCCTTTTCGAACAGGGGTTCATGAAAACGTCCGCCACTGTTTAACTGTTATAAAAGGAACTCATCATTGCTGGATTGGCGCGATAAGCACTGGAGAATTAGGTGTAAGACCGACAACACACACACGAGCGCGCGCGCGGCAGCGCACACACGTCGGGAGCACAAAGTAGCACACGTCACACAGCGCGCAGCGCGGCACAGTCGCAGCACGGACACGCACACGCAGACGGCACAATCGACGCACGCGCGCTCGCAACGCACGCTCGCACGCACTGCTTGCCGCACGCACGACGCACGCGCCAGCAAGCACCGCGCACGCACGCACGGCACGACCGCACGCACACCACACACACACACACCACACACACACAACACCTGCTGTTGCTAGACTTCTCCTACACATAGCACATATTCGTCAATCTGAATCAAGCATATTCCTTATCGACAATAAAGTATACACACCCGCATACGTACGCACGCGCGCACACACGCACGTACGCACGCACGCGCGCGCACACACACACACACAAACACACGCACGCGCGCGCACAGACAAATATACAATGTGCCCTACTTACCCATGCTACAGCTACAAATATCCTTCATTCAATTAGGCTCATGCAGATAATGACGGCGCAGTAGTCAATTTATTAGAAACGAGCATGATTGAGAATAGTATAGTGGCGGATTTGAAGGGTGAGGCTATTCGTAGATAGGCCACGACCATCTAAAAAACACGAAAGTAATTACGTAGGTTCTTAGCTACACGACACATCCCCGTCTTTCTAATCTTCTATAACAGATATGACGAAACCATACTCGTGTTGACACAGATGGTGTCACAACAATGCTACAACGAATGTGATGCCTAACCATTTAACATTTTAGGCATTTCACCCTTTTAAAGACATTGTTAGCCGAGAAATCGATTTCTGTCATAAAAAGTGCACACACAAAAGCACTCGGCCATTCTGCTGAGAAAATTAACTGAGTCAGAGCTGAATTGTAAAGCAATGTTGCACCAACATTCGCCAGCCGACCACTCAGTATGGTTACCAATGTAGGCTGAAGGTTCGCAACAACAAAGGCTGCAATTCTGATCGGCGATACAACGGGGGAAACGATATTAGGTACAGTTCACAAAAGCGACCTCCAAATTTGCCAGCAACACATAACACCGACACACGTTCACACTTAAACATGTTCCCGTGTTCAACTAGATTTGACTGGCCTGCTCGCACCGACGAGCATCGATTTTCTATTGCGGGCGAATTCTTGTTTCTCGAACCTCTGGTCACCTCTCAAACCTCCTACAGCTTCGACACAAATGCGCACCGATTCCGAGTGTATATCCTGCGCCGCACATGAGAGATCCTCACTCTCAATGAGCTTGCCATGATAAATTACCCCGAGCAACACGGGTAAACGCTCACAAGTGGGTAAAAACCTTTTCACGAGCCCTTACCACGCTCTCCCCCTGCCACAGAGCATTGATTTTCCGGCACCCGGCCGCTGACCGAAATGTGCGCATGGAAATGAATAGATGATATCGATTCGGCCATAATATGTAGACATATCTTACATGTGCCCTAATGTTGACAGATGATGGGTGGTGGGGGTGGTGGTGGGGGCTCTTTCACTGATGTCTTTGCCCATAATAACCATGCGCCTCGCACACTAAAGCTCTCGCCGCATCGCTACTCTCGATGGCATGATGTATTCGAATACTGTGTCAACGCAAAGGTCCCAGGGCCGCTAATGGACGCTATATGCCTCTGTATAATAATTGTTTTTTCCTCCTTAGCCGGCGAAAAACCCGTGTTTTTCCAGCTGGTGAAAGATACCCCCCACCCCTTTTCCGCGAGATCCGAAAGCTTACATTGCTCCATATATAGCGCCACTAGTCTCCAGAGGGGGAGCCGGAACCGGCCTCTTCTCTCCCCTCGGCAATCGAACATCAACAAACCAACAATGACTCTAATCTGTAAAGGAGAAGCACGCGCTCTGTCCGTCCAAATCGGAAGGAGACTCACGGCGGCGGCGACCCGCGTGCACGGTAATTACAGCACGTACGACGGTCGCCTCATTCTACTGTGTAATTGTAGTGACGCGAGCAGTCTGGCTGCGGTTCCCACGCGGGGCAGGGTGCGCAGGTAGAGACAGTGCGCGTCGGCACGTGCCAAACACAGGCCCCCTATCAGCGATGCTACAATAGCCCGCTGATCCGGGCTCCGTACGCTCTCCCTTCCCGGCGGGAGAGAGAGGCTATAGCGTGAGTACAGTCTTTAGACGGGTAGTCGTCTGTGGGTCCGACTACTCGCCTCTGGTCCGTTTTTTGAACCCGTCCTTTAAGCTTTCTATTACAGATACACGATAAAAGTGGAAATGTAATTCCCGCAGCATTCACGATTGAATTATTCTCGGCTTATATTCTACCTTTCACGACATATCAATATGCAGAATGACCTCGGGCGAGGCGTGGTGGGCTTAGCTTAGGCGTATGTTTACATAGGCGTTTGTTGGGGTGCAAGTTTTGTAGTCCGGCATTTCCTGTGGCCCGGCACTAATGTATTAGCATTAACTTACGCATTTAGGCGCAATTTTACGCATTATGCTTTATTAGCAGGCTGGCTGGACTAAAGAGTTCTAACTGTGCTAAGGACCGTGGGGGGGGGGGCAGGATAGCTCACCACCTGAAATGTTAAGATGTTACAGGAAAAGACCTCTCGGAATCCGCGACAGAAAATTAATGTAGCATGCATGCACGTCTCTCGCGTGGACGAACGACAGATATACCCTCTTCGTGCCATCAAAAATGTTACTGCGCCATCACCGCATAAATCGTATAGCGCGTAATGAGATTTCTGGATTACACGTATACTATAATGCGACCACAAATAAGGACTTATTATATATATAAAGAAATAACGTCTTCAAATTGATTGCATGTAGCAATTCCCCAAAGCATTTCCATTAACTTCAGAATAATAAATAAGATGTTTTATGCATTTAAAAACGTCACGGCTAATAAAAGTCGAAAATGAAAAAAAGTAAGCATCAAATTGTGCAAATGAATGTAGGCACTTTAATTATTCATAAATGTTATTTTACTGTCATGCAGTGTGCATTTTTATTGAATTGCATATAAAATGGACGGTATGCGAATTGAATGAAACAGTATTTCACCTCTTATTGTACTATATATATATAGTGCCATTTGCATATTCTCGTGACCTTTTTATTGGAATCTGATCAATTGCATTTTATCTCAGAATTACATCGTTATATTGCATGAGGCAACGGCTGAGCACTACTGACTTGTCTACACAAGGCTTACTGCTGATCCATCTTAGCCAACAATGTTTGAATGTCAGAGTGAATCAATAGTATGTCTTCCATTAATTTTGCATTAGTCAATTTAGCTTTCTGCCTCGAGATAATATTATCAGAAGCTATAGAAACGGAGCAATTTCACTGCTACAATACATATCTAGACAGGTTATGGTTAGTTTCCATGGCGAGAGCGAGGGGAGCGAGCTGAAAATGCCTTTGTACCCGTGCACACCGTTTTCTGAGGTTTTACTTGCAATGCAGCAAACATATATCTGCATACACATTCTCGCAAGCATAATCCCGTTGGCATGTAATATTAGCCAACAGTTTTTTGCGTAAAATGTTTTTCTCCTATCAAAAAGTGAAAAGATACGATGAAATCAAAATGAAACAAAAACTCACAGCAAAATGTAATCAAAATGGACATTCCAAATGGCATTTCACAATGCAACGTTACAATATATGTCACATTCACTTTATTGCATTTTTTTATCAGAATTATTTTGCTATAGCGAAAAGGTGGAAAATGCGAAATGACAATTTAGCTTTGCAAATTTAATCAAAGTAGACTTGTAATTCACAATGCATTGACTTACTTGTTGATTGATTTAGTCAGCAATGTAAATTATGGAAAATTGATCACCTACAGAAGCCAGGTTGTCAACAGTTAATAAAGAAGCAGCCATATTGCCAACTATTGACTTTAATAATAATAATAATAATATATAGAAGAAAAAGAACATCAGCGCCAGTAATAATACCAAAAACACGGCACCACTACACAGTAATTGTATATTTTACTGCTACTACCGATAGTCATGGTAATTAAGCAACAGCTTACAAACCTGATGTCGCAAAGCTTTATTCGGCCAGCATAGTTAGTCAGCATGTGAGCCGATCTATAATGAGTTGGGTTGTCAAATCATTGGCAATATTATTGAATGTGTCAGCTCTTGAATGGACAGGCGTTTGGAAAATATGCGGTCTTCATTTCGCGACAAATGACAAATTGAAGCGTACAAATGAGACGGATTTCGCAAATCATAATGATATGCAGGCAATATATATGTATATACACAAGAAACACCCATTATACCGCACAAAAAAGGCATTTCAATGCGCATATGCATGCAACCTTACC
>NW_014577157.1:500352-503843 GCF_000485595.1 Priapulus caudatus
CAGTTTTTACTTGCTAGCCGCCGCCATCTTTTAAACTCATATCCGTATTCCAAATCGAGGGGCTAACGCGTAATCCGGTTGCGCGCGCATTCTCTACTGGACAGAATTCTGTCCACTAGATTATGCCTTACCGGTCCCCATCGAGTAATCGAGGTGGGAGCGAGTACCAGTCTACACCGTTGCGGGTGTTGCTATCCCCCGGGCGTGGAGGGAGGGTCACGTGATACAGTTGACGTATACTTCAAAATCATTGGAGCGCTATATATAGGTCCAAAAATCCACAAAAATTCATCTATGGTGTGGGGACAGATATCATGATGCAAAAACCCTAACCCTAACCCAATCCCTAACCCTAACCCTAACCCTGACCCTGACCCTAATCCTAACACTAGTGCTGCCACGTTGTGGTAACCTCCCTCCACGCCCGGGGGATAGCATTACCCCACTGTTGCACGCTTACACTTATATATATAGCAGGTAGGAAAGCGTGATCGCAAAATTCGCTCGACGCTCGCTGGATTTCACACTTTCACAGCACGAATACACATCCAACAGCTTCCATCTTTGTTTCTCTTTCCAGAACAGTGTTCACTTGTTATAAAAACATACTGTCTCTGTTCGTAACCGAGCTGTGTCACGCGAAATCACACAAAGACTGACGAAATTCTCACGTTCGCTAACCTTGCCCAGTAAATTAATGTAAATGGCTGCAAGCACCTCGATTACTCGATGGGACCCATCAAGGGGGGGGGACCCATCGAGTAACTAAGCCGAGAGGTGGGAGCAAGTACCAGTCTAAGGGCTATAGGCGGCGCACTGCATTTTGGGAAAGTACCACGCTGCTTTCCAACTCCCGTACGAGCCTCGCCATTGTAGCGTTGTAAAAACGTTGCAGCGTTGCGGCGCAAGAATAAGGTCCCGAAGAGCGCCGGTGGGTGTTTCCTAGCGCCCCGATTGTGGCAGCCATTTACATTTACTGGGCAAAGTTAGCGAACGTGAGAATTTCGTCAGTCTTTGTGTGATTTCGCGTGACACAGCTTGGTTTAGGAACAGAGACAGTATGTTTTTATAACAAGTGAACACTGTTCTTGAAAGAGAAACAAAGATGGAAGCTGTTGGATGTGTATTCGTGCTGTGAAAGTGTGAAATCCAGCGAGCGTCGAGCGAATTTTGCGATCACGCTTCCTGTACCTGCTATATATAAATGTAAGCGTGCAACAGCGCAGCCGCGAGAGCAATGGCCGCCGGCAGCGTATGTTTGACATAGGATTTGGACGTAATTTACAGGAAACTGTCGGCAATAATAGGTGAAAGAGAGTATAGAAACATTAAGAATTTGGTAGTAAATAGATTTCGTATTTATTTAGCATTATATTTTATTGAAACGCTTCAATTAAGTGCCTGTGATTTTATCGTCTCTGCCCAGCTCGCCACGTCACCCCGACAGCGAGGTACAGCGAGCGTACAATTACGTGACCTAAATAAGGCTATGCGCATGCGTATTGCGATTTAGCATCCGGTCTGGCCCGCTGGTTGCGTACACACACACACACACGCACGCACGCACGCACGCACGCACGCACACACGCGCGCACACACACACACACACGCACACACAAGCAGGCTATCTTAGCCCGGGCTAAGTTAGCCCGGGTCTGGCCCTGCTTCATTTGCGGGGCCAACTTGGAGCGGGCCGCGAATTTGCGATTCCCAAACCGTATAGCTTTGGAAGAAAAATTGAGCAACGTGATTGGCTAGAAAAATTTTAGGACACGCATTATTAGTCAACAAGCTAATATATTAAGTTATAAGCTAATATTATAAAGAAATATATTTAATTCAGAACATAAACAAATGTTACAGTACAAATAAATGCAGAAACAAATAAAATACAAAGAAATACATAACGCAGAGGAAAATAAAAACACCATATGGCGTTCGAACGCGGTACCTTACGATCACGAAGCGAACGCTCTGGCGTTGACCCACTAAGACAGATACTAACTTCGTGGATATAGAAATCTGTTAACCCTAACCGTAACCGTAACCCTAACCTTAACCATAACCCTAACCCGAATCCTAACCCTAACCCTAATTCGAAAATTAAACAAAATTAGCCAAAAATAATAAGAAATAAAATAAATAAGCCCCTGTGCAAAATGCGCGATGGTGTGCGTGCGATAGTGGGCGTGTCCTAAACATTTTCTAGCCAATCACGTTGCTCAATTTTTCTTCTATAGCTATACGGTTTGGGATCGAATCGCAAATTTGCGAGCGGGCCAGCGTGTACACACTGCAAATATTTAGCGCGAGCCTGGCGCGCGCTAGTTTAATGCCATATCAAATTCGTAGTCTGTACGGGGTATCATTCAACGTGCCTATTGTTTTTTGAGAAACTGCTGTCAAAGTTGAACCTACGATTGAATGCACTATATAGCGCATAACACTGGAGGCGGCTAGTAACAGAGCTGGCCCATGTACGGTACCATACTACAACCTTTGACTTGCTAAGAATTCCATCAGGTATCTAACAAAACGTGTTTCTAAAGAATCAAACTTATCTGGTATAGCAATCATTCCATCCGAGCCACAACCGTGACAATCATGGATCGAAAACAATTGCACAGACTGATAGCCGATGTATTTTAGTGGGCACCAGCGCGCTGTTCAGAGACAAATATGAAATCATAATCGTGACATAATACAAAGGAGAAGGAAAGTTTGATGTATCACGATCATCAGCAGGGATTTTCAGCAATGCTATTGCTCTGCTAAATTACTAATGCCGTATATACCATGACATCTGTTTCCCCTAAAATAGTAGTCCTAATACCAGTACCGTTACAAATAATGATGGTGCAACGTTGACAGTGCCCCAAGAATGGCATTTAACGTTTAGAGTTATCAACTGCATGGGGTAAACATTTGTCCACCCTTTAATAACTGCTCAGTAAACACAAATTTCTGACGTGAAAAACCAAGTAATTTTATATAAAAACGTTAATTGTTTAAAATCGTTTAAAATGATTTTACAATGTATGTTTTACAATGTATTTACGATATATATACAATGTATCATCATTTATTTACAATGTATTACAATTACTAAGAATAATCCGCCCATTTATTATTTATATATTTAAGATGTAACTATTCACTTTCATCAATATATTTTGCGCAATTTATAAAGTTGATATACTGTTACCTGTTTCACTGTAGTTTTATGAAATTCGATAATTATTACAATTATTTTATATTTATTATATGAATTAAAAAAATTGCAAGCCTGGTCTAATTGGATCAATCAATTTGGTTCTTTATCCACGCATCTTCATATTGCACTATTGATTTTACATATAACAACACAGTTACTGCCTGGGTGATCGGACAACATTGATTATATTCATGTATATATATATATATATATATATATATATATATATATATAGAGAGAGAGAGAGAGAGAGAGAGAGAGAGAGAGAGAGAGAGAG
>NW_014577157.1:503854-505692 GCF_000485595.1 Priapulus caudatus
TACATACGTACGTACGTACGCACGCACGCACGCACGCACGCACGCACGCACGCACGCACGCACGCACGCACACAAGCAAACACGCACTCACCCACGGTCACCGATTCACCGATTTTTAGAAAGGATATTTTTACAAGCTTATTTATTGCATATAGACTAAGAGTGATGATATTTATGAGGAATCCACCAACCTCAACCCCGTATACGTCGCAAACAATAAGATTTGGATACGTTTGGTTCATGCACACCGAAAAGCAAAATGGTAACGCAGCAATAAGGGCAATACCAACGCCCACACGCCACGGCTATAGCTCGGACTAAATACGCACTATCCGAGTGTACATAAACATGGTAAACTTTACATTGCCTTTCAATCTTTGTCTATTAATATCAGCAAACCACTTAAGCAGGTGCTCGCTAAACCCCCATTTTTCAACGGCCGCGCAATTTATCAATTTCCTATCTGTAGTGTGTCACAAACGTGATATAAAACGTCAACACACAAGCTCGCTATAGCACACGCTTTGAACAGCAATAATTGAACATGGAAATATATACCCTTTTACCGATATATTGAATTATGGAAAGAGCTCTAGTATCACAAACTTAAGAAGCGTACGCGTGCTACAGATCCGAACACAGTATACACGGATGTGAAACGCTGAGAGGCAGCCTTGTGAAATTACTTTGTGTTTAACAACGTTTTTCTTAAGAGATCTGTATTACTTTCCAGTCGCGTTTTCAATACGCCATTTTCCGAGGCTATCCCATAGCTACCCTTCATTGAGTATTACTTTCAAGTAGCCGTACGGTTCGCACGCTGGGCACACTATAGTCTGGCTACACTACGCGACAATCTATGTCGTCTACACGCACGTTAGCAACGTAATTAATCGTTGCCAAGGAAATATTTCGTTACGGAAAAAATACCAATCGCCGTGGAAATCTGATAGGTTTCCTGCAAAATCGCTCTTTCGTTAGTCGTATCTGCCAGCGATTGCATAATATGTGAAGATAGCTGATTATGATCGAGTCGCAATCCGAACGAAAGATCGGCTCGAGAAGCGGTTCCGCAGTATTGCGACCAGGGTATATATGCAATAAATATGTTCACGTCAAATATTTGATCAAGGAGCAGATGGCTACATTGAGACTGGGAGCATACCCGCTGCCTATATCTTTAAGTTATCGTGACAGCAGCGAACATATGTAAAACAGCTTGCTTGATCTGTAACCTTTATAATCTTGCACGCATCTCAGACCCCACTGCTGTTGACGACAAGGGAAAACCCCGGCCCGAGTTAAATCCGGTTTGAGCTTCCGACGCCTATTTCGGGTTCAGTAGGGTTAATTGAATGAGTGTTAAAACACTCATCCTCGATGTAACGTTGCTCAGTACCAACATATGATATAACATGGCTACATGCAACCGCGTAAACGGCAAGGTAGCGTAAAAAGCAGGGTGAATCGCTGTTCCCAAAGTACACAAGAAAACATGGACTGAAAGTAACAACTGAGCTTCTTACATTTACATTTTCATCTCAAAATGTTACCAAAACAGGTACATTAGCTGTCATCTCTGCTGCCAGCGATACTGCACTTAAATCCGTCAGTACACTGTAATCGATGGTGAAAGGACAAATTTACTTGTCACTGAACACGGTTGGCGGGGAGACAGATGGAAAAAGAGAGAGCGACACACACAGAGAGAGAGAGAGAGAGAGACAGAGAGAGAAAGAGAGAGAGAGAGAGAGAGAGAGAGAGAGAGAGAAAGAGAGAGAGAGAGAGAGAGAGAGAGGTGTGCGTGTGTGCGCGCGCGAGAGAGAGGGGGGGTGCTT
>NW_014577157.1:505804-507819 GCF_000485595.1 Priapulus caudatus
GAGAGAGAGAGAGAGAGAGAGAGAGAGAGAGAGAGGGGCCGAGAGAGAGAGAGAGAGAGAGAGAGAGAGAGAGAAAGAGAGAGAGAGAGAGAGAGAGAGAGAGAGAGAGAGAAGAGATGTGCGTGCGTGCGTGCACGAGAAAGAGGGGTGGTGCTTATTTTTTTTCCTTGGCTACTGAGAGTAAGCTTGATCTCTCGCGAGGAAATGAACAAAAATTCACGAGCCCGGGCGATTTTCACACGCGAGCAAGCAGTATGAAACCGGGATTTTACCAATTTCCTAACAGCACCCCAAAAAGATGCAGCAGCCAACTCTTTATCGATATCCTACCATCGTCTTGTCTGCATAATACACATTACACGTTGGTTATTGGTTTGGCTCCAGATCAAGAATATACGATGCTAAAAGGTCTTTAAGTTGTTTGTAATGCCTACCATGTGAGTTAATCACGCTGACCAGTAATATACACAGACACGAGTCTATTCGAACGCATCTTAAATTTTTCAAAATTCTTATGGGTATTTAAATATGTTAGGCTACAACCAATTAATCACCCCGCACACACGTACGCACGCACGCGGCACAAAACACGCATGCACGGACGCATGCAGGCACACACACATGCTACACACAATTACGCATGCGCACTGTTACCGAGACATAGCAATCCTTCCTAAATCTAGGGACATTTCTTAAGATAGAAGAGTCTCCGGAGTACCGTAAAAAGCACTCAATGGCAACAACCTCGATAACTACTTCGACGATAAACATTAAAATTGCTTTAACCTTGACCACTATGAAAGTATGCAGTCGTTTGAGAATGATCTTCTCTCAGTCTTCGGGAGACAAAAGGGTGTAGCAACGCGAGTGACTGATGACGAGCCTCATGGCAACGGCAGCCGGCAATCGCCCGCGGTTCTAAGCAAGAGAAATGAACTGGTTAAGATTCATTCATTGCAAAATAGCCTGCTTGACGATGCGAACAAACTGGCTGGATCGTGTGCTTACGGAAGAAGGAAGGATGGATTTCAGAATGCATTGTTTCATGCGTTTAAGACAACGATCGCGTGATATCGTGGTTTCCACTAAGTAGCCCATTACTCATGCTAGTGACGCGCTTGCTTGTACGCGTGTACGATTTGCAAAGTATGATCAGGCATCAGTGGCTATATCAATCTACACAAGAAGCGGTTCACGAAAAGCAATTATAACTTATCTCCTGTCACATTTGGAGAGGAAAAACAACTCGGAGCGTATACAGAGTCGATGGCAAGGCAATGTTGGCTTGCGACATGTGGCAATGTTACGTGGAAATTTATGGTGCAACAGGGGCTGCTAGCCAGGGGCGGGACGTGAATACCATAAGAGCTGCTATTGCGGAAAGGGAATACTATAAGTAAACTAACTAATACGTGTCACGAGACGCATTCCACATGTGCGTGAGAGGAGGAATGTTTGCATATAATAATATGATACGATAAATCAGTCTTCCTTACAGCGAAATTGTGTAGGTCACCCTAATTGGCACAGGAAGTCTCCGGGTTACGGAGATAATTGGCTGACAAATTTCATTTGTAAGTCGATTGTTCGGAACTCAGAATCAATTATCTGTAGAAGCCTTCGTATATGTGGGTTACGCAATTAGATCTCGTTCGTAAATATTGAAATTAATAAGGGAGCATTGTCCTCAAGTTTAGATAAATAAGATTATCATAAGTTGACTACACGTCTACGAGAAATGTCATGCCTATACTGCATTAAAACTTGAAAACTAAACTGTTCTAAACTGTTACTAAAACTAGAGTGTTTATTACTGTTTATCATTCATTATCAAAATATTGTATCATATTTCCCATTGCGCTATTATTTAACGAAATTATAACACACATAAAGTGAACATAAGCTCCATATTGACTCAAAGGTAAGCTCAATTTTTAACCATCCAGATGAGACGGGATACTAGAGAAGCGTTGCCGAAAGGAGATGTTGATCCGAAGCGCTTAAGCGCAGATCTT
>NW_014577157.1:507938-524157 GCF_000485595.1 Priapulus caudatus
GCGCACAGTCCGCGGCAAGGCCGCACGCGACGCGGGAACGTCCTACGACGTAATAGCAGCGGCTGGCAGCTATTGGAAATCCGTGGCGCGGATGAAATTGGCCGGCCCACAGGATCCATAGCTGCCACGCGAACAGTCCGCAATTTTTAGTGGGGCGGACACGAGGTAGACCATTTTGGGACGTGAATCAGTGTTTCACTTGTTGATAAAAACATAATTTCTCTCTTTTTTTTCGTATAACGAGGCTGTGTGATGCGAGAATCACAGAAAGGGATGACGGAAAATTCTCGCGTTCCGCGGACCTTGCCCAGTAATGGCAAATGGCTGCAAGGACAAAGGCTATATTAGGATCTGCGTGAACTCGCTCCACCTCGATCACCCATTCGAGCTAGGACTAAGCTAAGCCGAGAACATCGTTAGCAATACATGCCACAACGCGCACAAAACATCATACATCGCAATATCATCGTATTATATGTTAGGACTCATAGGCTATAGGCAGTAAAAATAACATCCCGCCGTATATCAATATAATTGGAACATTCAGCCCTGCAGGGTTTTATTCATTTCTGTTATTACATTGGAAGCCATTATGAATTAGTGTGTAATTAGTGGGTTAATTTTACGCGTCCCAGTACACTTACTAGTTTATGAACCTTAGCTGATATCAGTCGTATGGATCAGTATACAGCAAGTACCGCTACCACAAACAACTTACGTTGCAAGGTACAAACTTCCCGTCACTATGATATATAGTAATGTTAAAATAACCCGACAAAGACTGTACATTAGTCGATATGACTGCAACGTCTGCCACTGCAAGATCAAGCGCTGCCACTGCAAGATCATTAGATTCCGACAAGCTCCAAAAAACGGTATTTGTAGGGTTAGAATACTAGGGTGTATTGGACGTTAGGTCACACAGCCTGGTCAGGTTAAATTGACATACACGGCTATCCGACACGCCCGGTATGTAAACAATTTGGTAAAGCTGCATCTACGCTTGTTACATACTTATTTATAGTCGTTAGTCTGCCCATAAAACAAATTCGACTTTTCCTTTTTAATTAGATGGTAGCCTGCGATGAAAAATATGCCAGTTGCGGCTCGTATTAGTTTTATACGAATTCAAACGACGAACAATAAAGAAAACTTTTCCGATGGTTATAACATAGACGCAAGGGACGCACATGCTTCAATCCATGTGCATTATGTACTGGTACCCGGGTCGACAGTTCACACGCTGACACTACGTGAGTGTAGCGATAGTGCCGGAAGTAAAGGTGGGGAACAGGTACCAGTCTTACTATGCCTATAATCGTCGGCGTTCGTTGCGCCGTCTACATCGCCACGCCATATGTTCACTTACACTCCATCAACAGAGACAAACAAATGAAGAAAGTGCAAATTCGTATTTTTTACAGCAAATACGAGCGCCGGCCCGAGTTGCCAAAAAAGTTATACGAGCATTTCAAGCAATCTCAGCTACAGGGTAGTGAAATCGCGGTCGTCCAATCGGCAGAACTGCTCCACTTCAGCAAACTTGCTGCTTGGCCTTTATATATGTAAACCCGTTGAAGGTGAATGGAATGGGGGGCGCGAAATCGTGTTAGGAATGCGCCAGGCGGCGATTGCTGGCGCAGCTTCGCGCGGATATCCGGCTGCAGACTGTCCAGGATTTACTTTTTGATCATGTAAAAACTCCGTTTTCACAGTATAGGGAAGATCAAGCCATTTTCAAGATAATCAGCGATTGCTTAAGCGATCATCGATTGCCTTAATATGAATTCCAGCGATGTCCTGAAGAGCGGCCTGCCGATTTGTGTCATAGATGAATAAAAAGCAATCGTCGATCTCTTTAGGACTGATTGAAGATCGGTCCCGATTGCTTATTATGCCATCGATGATTGGTTCTGATTGCTTATTAAGCAATCAATGATCAGTCCTGATTGCTTAATAAGCAATCAGATAAGCGATCCTCTGCACCATTGAGTGCTTATTTGAAGCACTCGTTGATCGCTTGTGGATTGCTTGTGGATTGCTTAAATTTTTGCAAGGGTACTAAGGATAAAAAACAAGAAACGTTTTATCTTAAATTTTACCTCTGATTATTAAAATTCAATTAGAAACTTTACAAATGATTTCCATTACCAAAAATTGGGAACTCTGTCATCACATTTAAAATAATTAGTTTAAAGGTTTGAAACCATTTATTATATATGTGTGTGTGTGATTTTGACGTTAAAGTTAATGCATTCAACAGAGTATTTAATTTGCACATCTAATAGATAATACTCAAGTTATTACTGATATAATTACTGATATAATAATAAAAAGATCAAACTCAGGATAACTCAACTATTTTGCCATTCGAAGCTATAGCAAATATGTTTTCTTTGGGCGTTTTCTATTCATAGACGAACTATTTCCACATCAGATTGTGGTATGCATATATCAGATAGTTTCCTATAACTCTGCATGTACATTATTTCGTAAGATGTTTTATAATTTGCACGCAAAACTTCGTATTGATTGGGAGATGTAATATTTGCACTTGCAATATCGTATCGCATTGTTCAGTGTTTTCCTGTGAGCAGGTATATATCGTGTCTGCACAATGCCACCACTTTTCCCAGTGCTCATTCCGCTAGCTACGATGCTATGATGACACTCAAGATGCCCATTTTCTGGCCGCAAAGAATTTTATATTGAATTAACAGACTGCAAATTGCTGCATACAATCATGAAACTGAATTGTTACTAAACAAGTTTATAATGGCATTCCAATTGTTTTATTCACTTTGAGGACAGCAAAACTCCGACGGACAACCTGCGCTGCTATAAATATATAAATTATATTGTCGTTACGTGAGGCCACTTCAGCAGCGAGAGAAAATAACCTTTCACATTCGCTCTCCATTTCACAAGGCCTTCTTTCAATGGGCGGTACGTAATGGTTAAAATATGCAACCATTACCTCATCAATATCCTCGAAAACATCGTAACGACACATTCTTTGACTTGTGACTCCATTTAGAAGAGGAAATAGCATATTCACGCAGTTATACGCCATTGCAAATAGATGGCTCCCCCGATTTCTAACCTAATGCTAACAAGATTCAAGCATCAAAATTCAGAAGAATTATTCGAGACCATAAAAAGTTACCTAATACTTTTGCGACATTGGAATATACTTGTGAAAGGACAGCCATGACTCGCTCATCTCGTAAACGTCTGCTTTTCAGTTTGACATATTCCTACATCGCGATACGGTCCCACGAGACCTTGTAGTGCCCTACTCGGTGTTAGTGAACATGGTCTATTATACAAAACAATAGACTATAATATGACCCCAAATCGTTGGTCCTCGTCGCATGCAATAGCAGCCAGCCCCGTGCTTACAATAGATTTATTATATATTAACCACCAACGCTCTTGACTCGCAGCATAAAGATTTTATCAGAGCGCGTGCCTAGTAGAGTAAGAAGTATAGCAAAAAAAATTAACGCAACAATTCGGCCTCAGGCCGTCTCGCCATTTCATACCAGTCTCCTTGTAGCTACTATATAGAACGGTCTCAGACCATCTCATCTCCGATCGTTCCTCGTGTTGAATCGTAGTGAACACGCACCTACAATAGATTATGGTCTCATGACGCCACGCGGAAAGAGCAGTGCATAAATTAAATAGCTGCTATACCTAAGCCTATACAAAGGAGAGCGATTAGGGATTTCGGGTTAATGGTGGGGGTGTCGTGGGGGGGGGTCAGTGATTAATAGCAGACTAATCGTAATAAAGGAGTTGGTGGGCATTCACATATGCAAGTTCCCAGTGTTACAAAAGTTGTCCTCTCTGCCATTGCTGGGTGAATAGGGTGTAGATTGGTAATCTCTGGGTTCTATAAATGCATGATTTCTCTAATAGTAAGTTCAATAGGATTGCACGAAAAAGAGAAAATGCGGCTTTAATAGTGACAATGTTTCTACTTATACCTGAGCAGAAAAGTCTGAAAATGAAATACAGAATTAATCACTCATCGTCAGAAACATGTCCTCGGAAAGACTGAGACAAAGATTTCATGATACTGATTTTAAATGGTCTAGTTTTTCGAACAGAATTCTTCTCGAAACGCATGTGATGCAGTTTCATCGCGTTTCCACAGATTAACTTGATACGGACCACATAAATAGTTCAAAGGTTTAGTTTATTTAGGGCAGGATTATATATTTTTAGTCGTTACAATAGAAGAACATGTACGATGATGACCTCATCATACTGCCCTACTGCATGAGACAATATATGAGCGCATACTAGATTGTACATTATTATACATTTTATCACATCTAACGGATCTTTAAATTTAACGAATGTGCAAGATTTAACATGGTTGCTTTGTATCGAGGCCGAGCATATGCAGTCGACTACATTAAAAACAGGTTATTTCTAGAATACAACATTTAAAATGTGGCAAGTACATAACGGAGTGAGTAGGCAAAGTAATTCATCAAAAAAGTAAGTAGACGTTTTTAGATTACGCACGTGAAAGCTCTTGCGTGCAGACTAAAGACCATTTACCACCAGGCTCAATTTTCTAACAGCAAATTTACATTTATGTGTTTCTTTCTCAGTAATACACATGCTCTATAGCACTCACCTCACATCAATAACACTAGCCAGCACGTACGGCATTCACCTAAATGCATACGATTGCACTTCATTACAGAAGAATGAGTTTGAAGGTCAATATATTACGCAACTAATTCCTAATATACGGGTTGAATGGACGCGGAGGTGGAGTGGCGGCCTTAATGGCAACAGCGCAATATTAGCAGCCACCTGCTACAGCGCCGAGTACTTCTATACAGACACACCATATAATTATCAATGCAGCGCTGAAAGCGCAGGCATTGTGCTGCAGCCCTTAACAACTTTTACACCCTGTTTGCTGCAAACACTGAAGCTGGGGAAAACCACTAACAAAAGGTTATAGTGATCGGCCTGCAGGCACACAGCATCCCTCCCGGCAACAATCACCCTGGTTACGCAGCATTGCGATAGCATTGTGCACCAAGAATAGTAGCTGGTGATAGCATTTACGCTATTCATCAGATATTGATGTTGCATTAAAATGCATATCTGCATTGTGTCGCTGATGTAGAATTAAAATGTTATGTATATAAAGTGAGTTTAAAAGGTCAGCACGGGATAGCGAGTAGTGATCGAGTGAATCGAGAAATAGCTGTCGTGACGTAAAAGGTAAAGTGGTAGACTGTGGCGAGGAAGGGACTACATTAGGGCTGGGCTGGTATTACTTATGAGGACGTAGCATTGGTTAGGGTAGGTAGTAACCGGGTGTACTGGTAGAAAACTAGAGAGTGGAGACTAAAGATGGTTAGGATACGATAATAAGCAATGGCTGTCAATCCTGTCATGTTAGTTTACTGTCCGTTCATGGGTATATATATGTCAGCCTACGCCTGCGTAACCTAGCACTAGATGTTTTATCCAATGATTGCAGGAGTGGTCTCGTTTTAGGTGCTCTCTGATCACCTTTACAGTTAGTGCACGATGTAGCAGTAAGTTCTTATTTCACAGATTACAAGTCGATAATAACAATGGAGCGGTCTATATTTCTCACTTAGCGGCATCTTAGCTTCTACTACTTGGAACAAGTGATGCGTAAAATAACTGGCTGTTTCACTGATCGATGATCGAGTCATCTTTAGGTCATATCATGTTTGCAGAAATGTGACCCAGCGTTTGGGCCGTTAGATAAGTCAATTTGTTTGCCACGCCATGCATGTGCAATTATATCCATGGACAAGTAATTAATGAGTTAGCAACGCAATGTGATTTTTGAAATTGCAATTTTACACACAAAATTACTATTCACTTTCCCGTTTGCCTGCAAACAGCATCTTTCGTATTCACAACACTTTTTATTCTCTTACTATTTTAGTTTGTATGCAAATATCTACATCTGTCTTACATATCTAGTCAGCCGTGCTATATATGCACATATACGATAAATATTCCCTCCCATATCTTTCATTTAATTTGTACATGACCTACGCATTCTGTTCAGCATTATGAATAAAACACACTGTAAGCCTCACTTACAACGTTTCTCTGCGCACAAGTATTCTCAGTATCTTGGCAACCAATCTCATTTCATATATGAAAAATAACTTGATTTTCACTCAAAATGATGGAATTTTGATTCTGTTGCTATGACAACTGCATCAGGATATGTCTCCAATATGCATTAAAAGAACACCCTCGGGCTCAGATACTATTTCAAATATTTGAAATAAATGTTTGTAGTAATATGAACTACAGTTTAAATTTGCATTTACTCCAAATACAACAGAGATGTTTAATTTCCGGAACAGTTATTTTGCTAATCTCAGAAAGCTTAGCTTAACGAAACTACTAAATTTAATCTTACATTTTATTAGTTTATCCCAATGATTGCCAAGAAAATCCACTCAGCCTAGCGTTGCTTTATATGTAGGATCGCAGGCATTTCATATTTTTAAGCAACTAGCCAACCGAGGTTGGAAACGCGGATGTACGATGGACAATCTCTAAACCGCGGCGCAATGGTAGCACCGTCATCGTAATTACATTCATAATAGCAAACCCAGCCGGCGGGAAGCGGCATATATCGTAAAATTAGATGATCACCTGCATATAGTATTAACTGCTACGCTGCTCGATAACAATCGAAATGTAGGGAAAACGGCATAACTGCAATATCAGATTTGCGCTTCATTTAGTACGACGTGCGCTGTCATAAACATTGTTATTAAAGCGTAAAACTACAATAGTCGGACAACTACGAAGCTATACCCACAAGGATCGGTCTACGCAGTCAATCATGGGTGGATTTGCTCTCGGCAAAAATGAAACAGTTGAAGTGTGTCAAGTACACAAACATTCTCAAATCTCAGAAGCCCCCATCTCCAATAAAATTAAAAAATAATACAAACGGCAAAAATTGCCTATATCGCGTACATGCACAACGCACACAGTAAGGAAATGAACATGTACAGGAACATGGCAGTAGGTACAGGAGCAGTAGGAGCAAGACAACAGGAGATAGGCAACATGAGCAAGTACAGAAACATGGAAATTGCAGAATGCGAACAAAAACATTGATCTCAGACGAAAGTCTACCCAGTCTCTTACCGAACATTAACCAAAATGAAAGCGTGCAAACATTTGCTGTAATCAATACCGCCTTATATTTCATTGTTATAAATTGATATATAATGGTGCCAAGCACGGGATCATAGCCACACGCAACCTATAGGGTTGAGGCAGGAGATTTGTGCCTGCACACAACTCTTTCAGGTGTGGTATTTTCTCTCACCAGCTCGTTCATAACTCCGCGCTGCTGCTACACACCCGCTGCTACATTTTACAAGGCAAACTGCCACATGGACTCCTTGCTAAATGAGAAGCGTTCATGAAGAATGTGCGATCACTCTTGTTAGAAAATACCTTCATTCACCCCATAGCCATACACTGACCAATATCGATTTACTCTACTGCAGTGACCAACATGTAAACACACAACTACAATGACCATTATCCATAGTGAACAATGTCCACATTCCGCGCTGTTTAATGTTCGTACAGCCAGAGCGAGGTTGGTCAACAATTAGACAGACTCACGCACAGACCAACGTATGTAAAGCCTCAACCACATTGCTCAAAACTCGACACCCGAGTCCATCGGACGCTCTAGCGGACATATATACATATACGCCAGTAGTATATAATAGGGAATAAATAGGAGAAATAATAGGAAAATAATAGGGGAATAGATAATAATTCCCTATTATCTACTTCTGATATACGCGCAACTATTATGACCATGCAGCGTCTGTACAACCTAAACTACACTGTGCAATGACCATACACGTATACTGCCATCCATCAAGAGTCACCATAGCCTCGACTAAAATGACCGATGCCCAGATACTTTATTGGCACCCACTGGCATAATTACACTGTGTACACAATTTACATGAAATTTCACCACTTATCGCAACACAGTTTCCAATTGAAAGGATTGGGACCACGAGTTTTAAACATTTGAGTTAACGCACGCTAACAAACAGCATTAATCATTTTAATGTTCACAAATGCCACGTAACCCATGAATTACACACCACACCAGGGGTCACGACCAACGTTTTAGGTACCAAACCATGGTTCTTGAACCGAGTTCTAAACAATCAACATGAGGAGGAGATTAAGGAAACCATTGCGTCTGCAACACGGGGACTTACTGTACGTTTAATTTTAGCTGAATGTGTATAGGTCAAGAATAGTGTCAGGTTACACCTTTTCAGCGATGCCAATAGCGGTAAACGCATGCTATGAAAGCCCAACCGATATAGAAACAGTAATGCCATGAATTCCAAACTCTCTGGCATCCAAACCATGCAACGCATGCAACGACAATGTGCTAGCATTGGCAGCATCGGTTTTCAAATGCTTGTACTAAATGCACTTACGCTCGTAGGGTCTATGTCCCCCTGACCTCTGTTTGACCTGGCTCGTTTAGCTATTTCTGGCTATAAGTATAACCCTAACCCTAACCCTATATATATTATATTGTTTATATAACCCTATATCTATATATATAAAGTTGTTCAGCCGAATTAGTCCGCAGCCTAGAGGAAAACTAAAGATATTTTCAGAATTAGCACATCTGGGAGGTGGTTCTGGCTAAAACAAAAATTTAAAAAAGTTAAAGATTGATAAAAATTATATTTATCAATAGATGGCAGTGCGTACAGATTAACATCCCGTACGTGTGAATCCATGGTGTATACCCTTAACGGCGCAGTGGCCTAATCGCTAGAACATCCGTCTCTTACACCGGGATTCCGGGTTCGAGTCCCAGCTGGGAAACTTATTTTTCCTTTTTTTTTTTTTCCCTTTACCTACTTCTTTAGTATGTATTATTTTTAATTTTTTAATTTTTAATTTAAATTTTTAATTTTTAATGTTTTTTATCTTTTGATTTCTTATTATTTTTTACTGTTTGGGATGGGATGGGATGGCATGGGATGGCATGGCATGGCATGTCATGGGATGGCATGATGGATGCATGGATGGATGCATGGATAGATAAATAGTTGGATTTTTTGGGGTATTTTCCTTTCAACCAAGGGGTCACCAACTGAGTAATGCCACTGATTTCCCCGGGCAACGCCGGGTATCCCTCTAGTTATATATATATATATATATTAGTCAGAAATAGCTAAACGAGCCAGGTCAAACAGAGGTCAGGGGGACATAAACCTTATCTGCTGCACGCACATATAATGCATGCAAAACAATTCTTTGCTGGGCGAAACAGTAAACTTTAACAAGCACAGCTTTGTGAAAGTTATTGAATTCTCGCGAACTAGGTCACTACAGTGACAAATATAAATGAATGTAGGAGTAACAGGGTCTGACTGACAGAGATGAATAAGAGGGATGACATGGTATGACTGGCATAGACGAATGGGGGCGGTTCCAGGGTTCTACTCCCACCGAAGAATAAGGAGATAGGGCAGGTCTGACTGCCCCGCAATATCATGGAGTATAAATCTCATGAAATGTAGTAACAAATTCCATAATCTGAATGTGCATCAATTTCGTCCAATTTACAATTCACTTACTATAGGTGAACACAAATAATATTTCAAAAATATCATTCAAATTTCAAACAAAGTTATTAAATTGCGACAAGCAAACCTGCAATCACTTGCACATAAAAAATTCATTGTTCCTGCATCAACGCATGCTGTTCGCTTTCCATGCATATGTAATTAAGTAAACTAGGTTGCTGCACTGCCTTAGGCTTTAAAATATTAAAATTACATAGACGTACATGTAGACTTACATATCCTTAACCTCAATTACCATGATTCAACATGCTCTCTCCATGTACGACTAAAAAAATATCATTACCTCTTTCGCAGCTGCCCGTGTGCATACTGAATGAACAGGTTTCAGTGTACAAAAAAAGCAGAATCTTCATGTGGATGAAACATTAAAACATTTATGCTGTCCAACCATTGATTGGAAATACATTAAATTAATAAAAACTTTAAGCTCAAAGTCTTAGTTGAAATATAAGTAAAGGTTGCATTATAAACTAGTTGAAATATGCTAATTTCTGCTCTAGCTGTTTTATAATCTTCAACTCTCGAGTCGAAATTAAAATGCAGCAATATATGGTGGTGAATGTTACCTAAACAGACGTTTTCAAGCAACCTTCCGTAAATGCATTCACTGTCGCTATAGTATTCGAAAGCAAATGAGAACAGAGAAAAATGCAAGAGTTCATATAGGCTCCATAAATTGGCGAGTTTTATCAAGGCAGATAAATAGTTGTGTGTTACGTATGGACCAGTTCTGCATTCTTATCTGAATGAGGTTTTGTCCAGCAGTGCCTCTCGTGTTTCCAAGATTACTATCGCTGCTGAAAAATATACTGCTGAATGTGAATTTGTAAAAAGAAAGTGCAATCACTAATCATGTTAATGAAGCGAATAACTAAAAGCAAGTGCAACGTAGGGAATCAGTTTTGCTTTCGGCTATTATCGCGTGACAACTTACAGACAAAGGCGCAGAAAGAATTGCTAGACCTGACAAACCAACGGCCAGCAATGAAAGTTCTGAAACGTGGACCATCGACGGCAAGGACCGTGGCCCGGCCAAAGCCTGGATGCGCACCCGCTGCCAGCACTTGTTAGTTAAGTTAGGGACAGTTATGCCTGCACGACACATTACATGTTAATCGGGCCTGGGACCTATTTGAAGGCCGAGAGGTTGATCTTTTTTATCAATGCTGCCTTGACAAGCATAGAATTTGTGAAAAATTCTGATGGGCCCGAGATTACCCAGGGGCACGTTGTCAGAAACAAAATTAGTCTTAATATTACGAAGTTTCTGACAACGGGACCCTGGTTATTCGCCGCTCCTTTTCGGGCATGTCTAGTCGTTGTACTGTGAAAGGAATGATTATCTCCGTGTAGGGTTGTAGCGTCGACAGCGTAGAGTAGCAAATAGCAGATTGTAGCAACGTAGAGCCGTAGTCGCAGATTAGTTGTTTCACTTGGACTTTATTACTTACTCAACACATACAAAATATATACAATACCATAGCCTAGGCAACATGCCTATAGGCTCCGGCGACCGCCTCGATCTGTCTCCCGAAATCTTATATCTTGTCTCTACATCGTGGGTAGGTAACCCCTCCTGGGTAGGTTCTTCCTACTGTCTGCCCGAGCGTCTCTATTTATATGATTTCCCAAATCGCCCGGCGACATTTGGATCCGACCGGTTCTTCGTGACTATCGGCCGGACCTTGCGGGGCTATAGGAGACGCGTCCCGTGTCATTACAAAAACAACAACGAACAACGAACAGGACAATTAGTTCCACTGCCTCGCCTGGCTCAGAGCGCTCCTGGTTAATTACAATGTACCATACAACATCTAGTACCTCCTGAATTTTTATGAATGCAACCCCATGCGACACGGCTATTGCAAAACCTTGGGAAGACGCAATGCTTTCATCGCGCTGGTTGTCCCACACTCATGGACCTTCTTCTCATTCTCAATCCGACTGCTTGCATGTACTGCAATTGAAATTCATTTATAATTCATGCCCTGCAAAACTACAGCAAACACATGTAAAATGTACATGTATAGAAATGCCAATCAATATTAAGCGGTATTTGTGCGTGCGTGCATGTGCCCGTGAATGGGTTGGCAAGATGTTGCATGCTAGCCGGACTCATGACATTCCGAAACAACTATAAGCATAGCTGTTTCGTAAAATAAACGTCTCTATTGGATTTCTCGGCCCATCAACAAGCAACGGCCATATGTATACGTGATAAGCGGGTTCATTTGTCGATAAAAACCCCCGAAACCCCCCGATTACCGATTTATTCAGCCGAATGAGGTTTATCAGCTGTTCACTGACAAAATCACTGCTGCACTCTGGATTTTCGCATTTATTCAATATCTCAGCCCCCCCCCCACCACCTCCCGTTCTTCGTGCTCGTTAAGATCTAACACAGCTCGAGTGCAGATATAAATTACACGAACGCACCAAATCTTAAGAACTTGAGTCCACCGAACGTGCTTGTTCTCAAGATTTTGCACTCAGCCATTCGCGACGCTATTCAGCCCGAAATTACATACAGACTTTTTCGGTGGCTTGTCAATAAAAACAGCTCATCAGGGAAAATAGCAGCATTTGAAAACCTTTTACGTGATTTAAAATTCGAAAAGAAAACCAAGCGTTCCTCCCCGTCACAGACCACTCCAAATTTCCCTACAGGACAGTTGCGAGTGAGATTTGCACAACAGGTGGCCAGCTTTGCAGACATGATTTACAAACATAGTTTGCATGGCCCGTCAATTATATTTACCGCGGCTGAAGGCACGCAGTACAACAACAGACAAGCCTATCGATTATAAATCTGATATTAAATATACATACATGCACATGTATGATTTATTGAAAAGCAGTACACACAAATACAGCACGGCCGCTGCACACGTGCACGGTTAAGATACATTAGCACTAATGTTATACAATATTATACAATGCGGAAAAATAAGACCTAAAGGTAAACAAGGTAAACAAGGTAAACAATCACGCTATAGACAACGTATTTTCTCGAATGAACTACACAGGTGCAGATATACTCGCGCTAACACGGATAGTCTACGCCGCGATCTATATTATTTCTATGCACACAACCAACATACAATAAAATTCGAATGAACAATGACGGGCATGCGATTGAGTCTTTAAGTCACACCGCAGAAAACAGGTGGCCACATCAGCGAGCGCGGGGTGCATATGGGAGACGGGCGGTTCCGACGAAGAGCCTTTTTCAGGCATTCTCTCAGGCACCCGTCGCGTGGCGCGTGACCAGCAGCACCGTCGGCTTTTATCAGTTCGCCTCATCGAGATAATTGCATTAACAAAACTCGTTATAGCAGTGACAGTAATGATGGTGCACGTGCGCACACGCACGTGTACCCCCGCCGCACGCATGCACTCCCCTTCTTTCTCTCTCGCCTCCATCATCTCCACTCTCTCGCTCGCCACACAGATCAACTTGCACACTCTCTCCCTCACTCTTTTCTCTCATGGCTCTCTCAATCTTTCTCTCAGTTCAGTGTATATTCACCCTCTTATTATTATCTCTTCCTGTCCCTTCTTCCTGGGCATCTCCCCCTCCTCCACCACCCCTCTCTCTCTCAACTTCTGTGACAATTACATTAACAAAACTCGTTATTCCAGTGACAGTAATGATGTCACACACGTGCACATGCGCACGCACGACACTCCCCTCTCTCACTCTCACTCTCTCGCTCTTTTATATTATGCTCTCTCACACACGCGCGCACGCGCACGCACGCACGCACACACAAACACCTTCTATTTATCATTTTCCCTTTCTCAGGCCTACTCCCTGTTTTAATCAGGAGTGAATAATAATATATCAATTATCTATTATTATTCACTCCTGCTTTAATCCAATCACCTTTCTGGAATTTCAGACTAGCCTTCTCTTCTTTACGTGTACTTGCTCAGTCTCTCGCCTTCTCTCTCCCCCTCTCTGTTTCTCCCTTACAAAAATTTAAGCAATCCACAAGCGATCGAACACAATTGTCGACAAGCAATTGAGACTGATCCTAAGCAATCGACAAGCAATCGAGACTGATCCTAAGCAATCGAGACTGATCCTAAGCAATCGACAAGCAATCGAGACTGATCCTAAGCAATCGACAAGCAATCGAGACTGATCAACAAGTAATCAAGACTGATCCAGACCAATCAACAAGATTCAAGACTGTCAGATCCAAGACCAATCAACAAGCAATCAAGACTGATCCAGATTGATCAACAAGATTCGAGACTGATCCAAGACCAATCAACAAGCAATCAAGACTGATCCAGATTGATCAACAAGATTCAAGACCGATCGACAAGCAATCAAGACTGATCCAACTGATCAACAAGTAATTGAGACTGATCGAAGACAGATTGTCAAGCGCTGAGAACTGCATGGTCAATGTTTAAGATTGGCCAGTGATTCAACAGCCAGAATCAATCGGTCATTATATTTAATAGAGTCTCTGGATACAGTCGTTTGAAGCACATACCCATAGCCAATCAGGTGTTAACCAAATCCACTTCATGTTGGGTATACCCAGCTTAGCACATAACGTTTTCCTAACGTTAATTATGATCTGGTTTTATTTTGGTTTGGTTTGAATTAAACCTTCTAAGAACGTTCATCAAACGTTATAAATAAAGTTATATATAGGTTAGAAACAAACGTTAGCTGCACACCTATTAATTACAAACGAGTACTGAACGTTTATCCAAGGTTCCGAGGTGGTGAAAATAAACGTTATTTATAAACTTTGTCGTAACCATTAACAAACGTTAGTCATGAACGTTACACTAACCATAACTTGACGTTTTTATATGGTTAGAAACAAACGTTTGCTGCACCTATTAGAAACCAGTACTGAAAGTTTAGGTACTGTTTGGAGGTTGTAAAAATAAACGTTGTGCCAACCATCAATAAACGTTAGCCATGCATAAACTTGCACTAACAAATCTGCGTGGAATAAAAGTTATAACTCTAGAATACTATATTATAGTTTTTTTTATCAAAAAGGCGTTACTAGATTTGTGGGAATTGGCGGCTATATATACTCGGCAGCCGCGTGTACATAAAAGGGGAGGCGGAATTGGGGTAATGGAGATCGAGCTAGGTGAAGGAGGAGGAGGAGGGGGAGGAGGAGGAGTGAGAGATATAGGGAAGGTCGAAAAGGGTTATTCAAGTACAAAATAACGTAATAAGAACGTAAATAATGACGTTATATTAACGTAATTCTGTAGGGTTTTTTAACGTTATCAGCTCGAGCCACGTTCAAGAACGTTATATTTAAGTATAGCAAATAACGTAACAGTAACGCAGTGACTATATACGGGCACTACGGGTACGGTAGCCGTTTCTTAATGTCTCGAGGCTACGGGTACGGTAGTCCATTTGCGCATGCGTCACTTTCCCACAAAATAATGCCGTTGGAAATTAATTCACGATTAATTAATCTCCAGCCTAATAATTAATTAATTAATCAATTAGCTAGCCTACACTAGTTGTTTGGGATTGATTGTCAGTTCAGATGCAAAATATTGAAAGCAAAAGGTTATACACCATAGATTAATTTATCTGTTTTTACACGCGTATATAACATAGTCGAGTCGGTTTATAGTTAGTCTTAGGGAGAAGTCAAGACATTTTCAAGCAATCAGCGAATGCTTATCAGCGATTGCTTAAATGATCAGTGATTGGTCCTGAGAGCTCTTGGATTTCGTCATGATGAATAAGCAATCGGCGATCTCTTGGGACTGATCAAGAGATCAATGATTGCTTAAAATAAGCGCTCAATGGTGCAGAGGATAGCTTAAATGATCGTCGATTGCTCATTAAGCAATTGGGACTGATCGGGTGAGCAATCGATGATCGGTACCCGATGGCTCATTAAGCAATCGATGATCGGTCCTGATTGCTTGATGCTAATGCGGTAAGCGATTGCTTAAATGATCAGTGATTGGTCCTGAGAGCTCTTGGATTTCGTCATGATGAATAAGCAATCGTCGATCTCTTGGGACTGATCAAGAGATCAATGATTGCTTAAAATAAGCGCTCAATGGTGCAGAGGATAGCTTAAATGATCGTCGATTGCTTATTAAGCAATCGATGATCGGTACCCGATGGCTCATTAAGCAATCGATGATCGGTCCTGATTGCTTGATGCTAATGCGGTAAGCGATTGCTTAAATAATCAGTGATTGGTCCTGAGAGTTCTTGGATTTCGTCATGATGAATAAGCAATCGTCGATCTCTTGGGACTGATCAAGAGATCAATGATTGCTTAAAATAAGCACTCAATGGTGCAGAGGAGAGCTTAAATGATCGTCGATTGCTTATTAAGCAATCGGGACTGATCGGGTAAGCAATCGATGATCGGTACCCGATGGCTCATTAAGCAATCGATGATCGGTCCTGATTGCTTATTAAGCAATCGAAGATCGGTCCCGATTGCTTATTAAGCAATCGAAGATCGGTCCCGATTGCTTATTAAGCAATCAATGATCGGTCC
>NW_014577157.1:525443-534651 GCF_000485595.1 Priapulus caudatus
TACTTATTAACTACACAAGGTGCCAGTTACTCTAGCATTCGTCAACATTGCATAAGCAATGGGCTTATTATGCCTTTAAAGATATTGTCAATGAAATCTTGTAAAACGAACCAGACGAGTGTGACACCACAGACTGTTTGTTATCTGCGTGTCTATATAATATGCTATATAATTGCCAAACCCTACCTAATTTGCATAATTTTTTTTTCAAATATCAAAACCCCTAGCCCTTACTCATTCACATTTCCCTTACCAAAAATGAGCAAAATCCGTTAAACCTGAACTGACTAATGACAATTCCCATTTTTGCCAAAAACTTGCCGTGGCCCCAAAGTACGTCAACTGGCATGCTCCAAAATAGGACGTTCCATATGGGAGCATAGCAGTAACAACTATACCCAATTTCAAACATGTGGGTCAAACGGTTCCTGAGTTATCGTTGACCGAAACCAAATGTTGACGGACAGACGAACGTACGACGGACGATGACCCATGGCAATAGCTCAGCTTGACGATGTCAAGGTAAGCTAAAAATCATTCACCAATTATATTCACAAGCTGGTGTTTAATAGTCAATTCACAAACCACAGCTACTAAACACACATCAAATGCTTACATGCAGCCAGCTGCTTTCTTCTACTATATATTAGTCTCTTCTTCTTCCAGCAGCAATAGCAGAGGGGGACAGGGAGAGAAGAGAGGAGAGATGAAAGAAAGATAGACAGGATGGAGATCAAAGGAGATGAAAGAATCTGACCGAGATGGGTGAGGGGCATTAATAACATACCTGAAATTGCTTGTTAGTTAGCAGCTCGCACAATATTTCTATTTATAGAATCACCTTTATTATGATCACAAACTAGAATATGACAATAAGGCTGACTTCCTCCACGTAATTATTGTACATGCCCTGACTGAAATGCATTGCTGATTGGATATATAGCCACACACTTCATACACCAAGCCACAATGATCCCACAAGTTTTTTTTTATAGCAGAACAATCAATGTTCATTTTGAGCTAAAAAAAATGTTTGACAAATCAATTTGACTTTGATACATGACTGTTTACACAATTTTAATCCTTGACAATTACTGAGAATGTTATGTTGGGAGGTCTGTAATTCAAATGTTTGTTGTTGTTAGGGCTGTAACGATACACATACCTCTCGATTCGATCCGTATCTCGATATTAGCCTCTCGATTCGATTCCTTCGATTCCCAAAATATTGCAATGTTATCTTATTTTGTATATTTTCATAATTTTGCAAACATCCATCCAACGACCCACCCAATCCTTCCATCCATTCCTCCATTTACCTAACCTATCCATCCTTCCACCCTTTTATCCATCGATCCATTGATCCGTCCATCCGTTCGTCCACCCATCCATTCATTCATCCATTCATTCATCCATCCATCCATCCATCCATCCCGCCTCTATCTCGCTTTCACTTCCCCAGCATTCTGCAGTCAAGTCTGATTCGTGAAATTCCGTTCGTTTTCTGACCCACACACCACGTAATTTACCATAATATATCAAATAACCACATTTTCAGCATTACTCTTCCTTTGTAACTCTTCTGTGCTCCACGAATAAAGAGAATCGTGCCAGATCACCTAAATAATCGCGGATTGAGAATGATAGCTGGCTTCGAATTAACTGCTGCAAATCACAATGGCCGCCACAGCAAGCACGCGCGCATGTAATAGGGTAACCTATCGAAATAGTCGTCCCCTTGTTGGACGACGCCACTCCACGTTAGCTTAAAGTCTTCAACATTCCTAGAAGAACTTATAAGGGGGTTTAAATTTTGATTTAACATCGGCTTTACAGACATTTTAACAGGCATTATAGACATGACGACTACATCGTTTGCTTCTTCTTGATTTCGTACACCAGCACAATAACCATGCACGTGATCCAGAAAAAAACGCGATACTAGTTGTACGTGTCGTGTGGTATAGTAGGCGTGAGACCCGATGAAGCTGGAAATCGAGACGTTAAAGTAACATTTTACATTAAGACAAGTAAAGAGTATTCTCTGCATTCACATGCATGGCTAGCTTGTCGCTGCAAGATAGCTGCGGGATTATGACAGTACAAGAAGGCACGACTGTAACACTGCAGCCACACCACCCTCATAATCACCACCATGCACCGCCGCCGCCGCCGCCGCCACCACCACCACCACCACCACCACCACCAACATCGCCACGGCCGTCGCCGCCACCACCACAACCATCACCCCAACCCCATTTCTGCCACCGGCACCACTATCACCACCACAGCTCTCAACAGTAGCACCAGAAATTTTTGTATGCCCACAAACCTACCCTAAAACTTAGACGAATAAGCTGTTCGCGGTGTATTCGACGGAGCCGTGTAGCTATAGCTCACAAGCAGGTTCTGAACATAGGCTAAGTCATGAAAGAAATAACGACTAGTAGTAGTGCGAGCACTGCATGCCGCTGAATCAACAATATAATATTGTCTTATTCTTCAAACTCTTCAAACTGAGCTCCTGAAACTCCTCAGTTGAAATCTTCAAACTGAGCTATTTCACATTGCCTTTGTTAAAACGAGATAAATCAGTGGTAGAGAATTAGTAGTGATAGAGAGGTTGGGTGTCAGAGTGTGGCTAAAGTCGGAAAGTAAATTTCATACCAGATGCTTAGTACTGTGAAGACTCTGCTGATAGCTCGGCAATTAAGTGGTTTCTGCTCTATTCAAAGCACTTCAATCATTCATGATCACAAATAGAATCCAAAATTAATAGATTCTTTCGGTAATCAAATGCACCGTGCATTACACGCAACTGCTGTGAAGCTAACAAGAGTGTTTCCTGAGAGCCGTAATAACTATCCAGGCCTGCACACGCACGCTACTAACTTGTTTCCCCTGTTAAATTGGCCGGTGCACTTGCAACTACTGATCATCAATCACTCTTACCTATTATACGTGGTCATTAACTGCCATACAGACCTACTCTATGTTTGGCAATTATCAGATCCAATCATGCCATTTCGAAACAACCCATGCCGCGCGGAGACATACTCGGAAGCAGTTTAAACTTGTGAGCGAAATTTAGAACTTGCAGCTAATTAATGATTCAATTAAATTCTAATTGTCTGCAATGACTATCTGAATTGCGTTTCTTTCTCTCTGCCCACGATTAAAAGCATTACGCTAAAATTGCCTGCCACGTACGTACAATAGGAGGAAATTGCAAATAAATTTTGTGCATTTCCTCAATTCATGAAGGTTTACAGCCACCAGTGAGTAATTATTCAATGCATAAAATATTAACTGCTTTGTTTTGGCCATATAAACTCATTCGTTAACCAGTGACTAATTGCCTAGTGTGCAGAATGTTAATCGCTATCATTTGGTTATTAATAAACATTTTTCAATTGTAGGTTCACATGTACACAGGAGGAACACGCACATTTTTGGACTGAAAATAAACTTCTATATAAGCTGCATGGGCTATACTGAAGGAAATTGGCTAAACCTATACTGAAATGCCCGTCATAATATCCAATTCAAGCACATCCAATTTCATCAATAATAACTCAGCTATATAAAGGAGTAACTTTTTGCAGAAAAACCATACAGAATTAGATATATTTTATTCAATATAAACGTTTACATTAAAATTGCGTTTCTAATTGAAACATTTAAACCAGAAAGTACATGTACACAGAACACCTAGTGCTTGCAGCTGTCGCCATCCAACCATCCCTTCTTTTTCTCCATATACACACTGTCAATAGCTGTCCTGTTTGCTTTTCAGCACTTTTCCTGATAAAATAACTTTCATAATTGTTGGGGCCTGATGGCATTGTAAATGCTGTTGCCTGGATCAATGAATAGGTGCAGTAACATGCCTTGTCCATAACAAAGCTGCAGCCACTGATTGCCCAAGGACAAGCTTTACATATGTGTGTAAATATGAGTAACACTGCCGCTGCTTACAAATGGTGCGCAATCAACAGCGAGCCCCAATTAATTATTAATATTTTAATTAAACCACTTCAGCAAATATCCATTATACATCGCGTACGGAGCATATATTTCTGCTGCTCGCAGCCCCGCGTACAGGAAGTACTGTTTCAATTGGCAACAGAACAAGACTATATAGTTCATCGTTAATGCTGGGTAAGTGACAAATTATTCAGGCGGGATGCACCCAATCGCAACAATACGAGCTTCTGTATGGAAATCAATAGCCGACAATAACCCAGCATGTTGACCAGACGCTTATTTAACATTACTGCCGGGACCTGTGCAAATAAAAAGAGGGCCAGAGTGGGTTTAAAAGTGTTCCTCACTGAGCCACATGAATGCATACTGTCAACAGGGATAAAAGCCTTACAATAGAACATCTGCCATTTTACATGCACACGTATATGCACGTAAACATGTCTGAATGTGGCGTGAAAACCGTCTCTGACATTTCCACTTTTCCGACCGGAGACTTTGCCAGTTGCCACGATATCGTAGAATGATGAGGTTCGTGACGTGTAAACCTATGAGAAGCAAGCGGTCTCCCACCAATAAATACCCTGTTGAGCGAATCCTATACACGCAGTTGCCCTTTCCGTGGGAACCGAATGTGAGGGGGCCCAGAAGTAATCGAATATTGGCAGAGATGGAAGCACTACAGAGTAGATACGATTTTATAAAAATGTACCAACAAATACTGCACCATAACATATAACACGAGTGATAGGTGGAATCATAGATATCTATACATTATACAGTGTATATAGTAGATATCTATGGGTGGATTTACTACCCAATCACAGAGAATATTCTGTGTATTTCTACCCAATCACTACCCAATCACTAACCCACTATATAGATATCTATACAGATAACCCACTATATAGATAACTATATAGTAGATATCTATGGGTGGATTTACTACCCAATCACAGAAGACATTCTGTTTATTTCTTTAGCAAACAATGAACATCATATAATTGTAACTACAACCAAAAAACCTCTTACATTATGCTATTAGTGTGAAAATTTTACAACGAAAACGTGGAAAACAGAAAACTAATACATAAAAAACATTTAAAAAACGCATAAATCTTACATGGCAGTTTATGCAGTGTCGGTAGTAATGTCAGCTGCGCATGGCTGGATTTCCATACAACAAAATCTGATTTATGCAAGATTTTTGAGCAAGATCCTCAACAGAATGTATTACAAATAATCACAACCACCACTCACACCATCATTTCACAACATTAACTGCGCCTCTGTTTGCGTGTGCGTGTGCGTGTGCGTGTGCGTGTCCGCGTGCGTGTGCGTGTGTGTAGAAATTGCTATTGATTTTCCAGTGAATCTCAATTTACACAAAATCCCTATAAGATTGTGAATCAATCTTGTCTTCGTCTTGCACCACTCTGCTTGCTACTCTCTAGAGAAATGGCTTTAGGGATACGAGGCAGGATACATTATAAGAAATACGCGCGTGTTAAGAAATCAGTGTCAGATGCGTGCCTGAGGTTGTGCTCAAGTGCAATAACATAACAACACTAAACCGAAAGTGTATCGAGATTGTCCAAGCTATCAAATGTTTATTAGGTAAATAGATTTTAGAGAAATTAGACAAAACTATTTAAACAAATTTGCAATGCTCATTGACAATCTTCATTTAGTCAATGAATCACTAATTTTAATTGGAGCTTGTTTTCAAAGGTCATTTGAAAGTGATCAGCATGCATATGTAGATTTCTGTCCAGGGAAGAATCCGTCTATATCCCAACGCACACTCCCTAAACTCTTATTATTAGTTATTACAGTTGTAAGTGTTCCAGGTCACATAGTTTCATCTAGGCCCGAATAGAAAATATTTTGTCTCCTGTTTTTGGGTCATCGGATTCATATGTGCCTTAAACTACAGAGGCAAATCCGACCATATCTCAACCAACATCTAATTTACAGCTACAGATCCAGTTGCACATCGCACTGTTGTAGAAATACAAAGCTCAAGCGTCGCTCTCTAGATTGCGCGAGAAGACGCTTTATTCGTAGTAACTTGCATGGTTGCCGTCTCTGACAGCCACAGCAATTTATTAAATGTGACGAATGCTCGCGCACATTAACGATGTACGGTAAAACGCAATATCACACGGTTTGCCTCTGCTAATACGGCTCACAATGCAAAACGACCGTGTTTGTCCCTGAAAGTCGACCATCGCATCGCAATATGAAACTCAACTACGGTTGAAACTACAAGGAATTGAAAATCAGAAGGTAGCAGAGTATTTTGTGACATGGGTGAATTAAAACAGCCCAGATCACATAATGTAACTCAAAATAAGTCTGCAATACATCAGGCACGTTCGCACTGTGGGTATTTACTATTTAATAATAGTTTTGATAAATAGTTCCGTGACGTATTCAGTTTTAAGGATTAATTAAGGATTAGTTACAGCAGTGCAAATAAATGAGCACAGAAATGTCACTGCACGACATTTTCTAGCCTGTTTCTAGTCTGTTTCTCTGGGTTTTTTTAACTAGACTAACGTTCTAAGAACTAGAGCGCCTATGGCTATGCCCTTTGTCAGAAACATTGTAAAGTTACGACATGACTTCTGATTAACGTTTCTTAAGAGTAGTCTCACGTCCATAAGTCAGCTACATTGCCAGTTCAGTTATTATGTCACTACAGTGTAATGGCAACAAGATTACAAGGAGTTGTCTACTAGTTAACAAAAACTATACAGTGTTCATACAGCTTTAAAGCCAAGTGTGAATAATATATGTTTGTAAATGCAACTTCAAATTGCCATTTGCTAATTATGCTTATTATTGGCATCTTATTTTTTCATATGAAGGTTACATTTATTGTATATTACTGTATTACTGTAGTATTACTATAATCAGAGGCTAGAATAGGCTTGTACATAAATTTACTGTATATATTATAGAAATAATGTAGTTATGGTAGTAGAAATAACTTACATTTCCATTTCACATTTACATTACTTATGATACTGTCACATAGCACATCAACACACAGTTTACCAGAACTTGGCATCAGCTGGAGTCGCAGCTCCACAGATCACCAAACTGTTTTTACGGCCAAACCCCCAACTTCAAGAAATTAAATTACTTCTAATTTTATCACTGCCAAAGAAATCATCACATTAAAGCAAGTGCATCAGTTTAAAATAATTACATTAAATTACCACACAATAAATCAATAGTATAGTTTTTAGAATAAACTAATAATTTACGTTATAATAATAATGTTACATAGTTTAATTAGCTTTAAACATATTATTCCTTTATGTAAACGAAATAACACAAAAGCTAGCCCTTACCAATTAGCTGGTGATATCATTTTTGTCCAAGGACTTTGAATTTTGATACTAAAACATTGGCCAATGATGTGAGCAATCAACTTCCTTTCATTTAAGCACAGACTGGTACATTGGGAGATTGATGCTTTTTTGGTGCGTTACTTTTTGGGATTTATGCGGATTTTTGTTTAAAATCGAACCCGGCAATAGATCCATAGTGACATGCCTTCCATTATATTCAATCTGGAATACTCTTGCAGAATAGAATATATGAAAGCCATATGACACATATATGGAAGTTTTGCAACCAAATTCGTTTGCAATTAATTATCCGGATGCAGACCATGCCTGAACTGTCCAATTGTCCACTGTTCAAACAGGATTTCTCCCCACCTCTCAACCACAACTTTGTACAGTTTGACACTGCATCGAATGACATGCATATATTATACAACTAATATTAATCCGAAAGGTGAGTATCAGGTAGGTGACGCACTGCTACAACCAGTTCTAACTAGTTTTGGTGCATCTCGGTACACATGTAATATAATTATAGCTATGGTAAAAGCTTAAAAATGATACACATGTGAAAATGTAGCATTTTGATACATTGTGCACGTCTGAACAATACTGAAATCTGCACTTCAAGTTCAACCCTTGACATCTGCATTAAAATTTAAAAAGCACATCAGAAACTAGCTTAGAGGCATGTAGAAGACAAACACAGAAAAATAACATGCAACTATTAGGAGTATCTGTTCATGCATTCTTCTACAATAATGAACTAAGCAGCTTTGTGCTTTCTAAATATAACCAAGTTCGAATGAGAATGTCAAGGGTAAAAGGTTATGGGTCAAAAACCTTTTTACGACTTTACACAGAGAGGGAGACAGTATTGCCATTGCTTTAGTTCTATCTGATGATGGCAGCTGATCTAAAAACCAACACGGAACTTCAAGACTAATATTTTAGAGTAGACCATATAAAAACTATCAAAAACATGTGTATTGCATATCCTGACTTCATATAAACACAGAAAATCTATATTTACAACATCTGCAAGCAGCACCAGGAGTGACATACCGAACATAAAATACACTCCACATCAATGTTTTCGCATTTGCATTTAGCAAACAATAATTTACTCTAGCTGCATGTTTTCAAAACTTTGGTTATAAATTTCACATTTCATAGGTACCTCATATTTTGTGCATTCATTGCCAGTCCAATTGTTTGCAAGCAAATTGCGTATGAATAGTTAAATGGAGAGTTTACTCTAGGTTCTAGGGTTATTTTCAGCTAATTTAGGTTATAATTACGCTACATAAAAAGTTTCATGGTTCAATCACCATTCGAAATATTTTTTTTAATGTTTTAAAACCAACGACTACAGTTTGATTACAACGACGGTGGCGCCACTCAAAGCACACGATCTGATAAGTTGCGCAAAACCACTTTCCAGCCAAGGGCTACAGACCGAGGGTGTTTCTTATTTATTCATTTAAAAGCAAAAGGATTGTAATATCATATATAAGCGACATATAGTTTCAGTTATAATATGGATAAATTTGCCCTAAAATGAATATCGTTCGGTTAAATATAATTGCACTTTTGTGATTAGCCCTCGGTCTGTAACGTGCAAAATAAATTGTCAAATACGCAACTTTTTCGGGGTGGCAGCACGGTCGCGGGTGTCATGGCGCCGTTCAAATTTCGTAGTGTTGATGTGTAATTAATTATAACAATTAAATTAGGTATCTGGTAACAAGTACGTGTGGGTATAGACGATTTGTTATACAGTAAGTACAGTTGTATGCAGTAAAATCCTAGAGGCTACTGTCCCTTTAATTTATCACAGAATTATAAACAATATTATATTTTAT
>NW_014577157.1:538672-541296 GCF_000485595.1 Priapulus caudatus
TGCAAAGACGTATTTAAATGAAAGTGTCAATGACACTGTAGCTCACGACAAAAAAGGACACAAATGAGTGAGTAAGAAGAAGCAACCACCGACGTACATTATAGAAATGAAGAGTATATATGGGAGAACTCCCATTATATACTCTTGATAATTATATGTGTAATTTTTTATGTGAAAATAATAAATAATATTATATAGAAATTATAAATAATTTATAAACAAAAATGAATCACAATTTGTGACGGTAGATGGCGCTATACCCGCTTTGATGTTTCTTAATAGCATAAATCATTATATATATCATAATAATAATAATATAATAATAATAGTATAAATCATATATGTTCATAGCAGGAATTTTGCATTAAAGATATTGTCAATGAAATCTTGTAAAACGAACCAGACGAGTGTGACACCACAGACTGTTTGTTATCTGTGTGTCTATATAATATGCTATATAATTGCCAAACCCTACCTAATTTGCATAATTTTTTTTTAAATATCAAAACCCTTAGCCCTTACTCATTCACATACCAAAAATGAGCAAAATCCGTTGAACCTGAACTGACTAATGGCAATTCCCATTTTTGGTAAAAAATTGCCGTGGCTCGAAAGAACGTCGACTGGCGTGCTCCAAAATAGGACGTTTAACATGGGAGCATAGCAGTAACAACTATACCCAAATTCAAACATGTGGGTCAAACGGTTCCCGAGTTATCATTGACCGTAGCCAAATGTTGTAACGTTTAAACAACGTGTTAGCGATGTGGTGTAGCCGCTGATTAGCTGACTGGCGAGTCGTGACTATTGACCAATCAGAGCACGCGAGACCTCATACACACTTCGGCCAATGCATACAGTCTAAAAATTGGAGCAGGTTGGATCGAATCGAAAATACGGTAAAAAATATCGAGGATCGGATCGAGGAAAGAGAATCGCGATCCGATTCGATTTTGGTTGATCGTTACAGCCCTAGTTGTTGTTATGGTTTATATAAAGATGTGCGCAGCTGAGTAATTTCCGCCACATTTCACTGCAGTTCAAAACTTAAAAAAGGGAACCAGATCGGGTTCGGGGTTTAGCTCCGTTCCCTAGCGGAGGCCACAATAACAGTGTTCCCCTGGCGGAAAAGGTCTGCGAGGTGGTAAATTTTGTGTGTGTGTGTTTGCGCGTTTCGAGGTCCTATCAAAGCGAGCACCACAGGTGTTCGCCCAGCTAGGGGGGTCCAGGGGCATGCTCCCCCAGGGAAATTTTTTGAAAAAATGGTGCAATTTGGTGCATTCTAAGCTACTGAACACATTGTATGAGACTTTAGTTCAATAAAGTGTAGTTTATTGATGGAAGAACAGTGATTTACATCAGCGCGGCGGTGTTTTGGACAAATTTCTATGTTGTGGCTGAGAATTTGAGCGAGGCGTCACCTCGCTCGTGTCAATGCAGGGGAAACACTGAAATAAGTTGTCAGTGGCAGTAGGCCTAGCATTGAAATTTGAAAACAAGACTGGACTAAAATAAAACCGTATCGTATGCTGAAGAATACACACTACTCTGTCACTAGTCATGCTTACCAAAAATGGGGAAAGCAGTCAACACAAGTGGAGCACTTTAATTTAGTTTGTGATGGCGTTATTACTTTGTGGTAACAGTACTCAGTAGTTCTATTAATATTTATTTAATTTTAACTAGAATGTAGGCCCTAGGCCTTGTAAGTTGTAGTTGAACTTGTAGTTGTAGTTGTAGGACCTAATTTGTAAATTGTACCTACTACTTAGTACTACTACTACTACTAGTACTACTAGTACTACTAGCATTAGCATGTAGGCCTATTGCCGTATTGGTACTAGATGGGTTCGACGAAATACACTAAGAAACGCTAGGAGCGAAAGGGTTATTTTTAATCATTATTGTTATATAATTTTATATGGCGTATACTTACATTATTTGACGCGTAGCTATGATCCATTTTCAACTGAATTCGTAAAACAGCGGAAGAACATTTACACATTTACCGGCATGGGGCATGTTGCGCCATCTACAAACTATTAGTTCACGTTAGCAGAACAGCACGTTAGATGACAGCACTTGACTATGCAATCTGAAAACGGCGCTAAGATGGTAACTCTCATAGATTTCTGAGTCACTGAGTTTACCTAGCTATTCTCATAGTATAGGCTATATAATAATTAATATCATATAATATAATTCATTTTGGAAACTGTAAATCCCTAAAACTGCGAAGATACATACCGGTATCTTGTTGCCACAAAGAGATCGCAAGGTTTTACGAGAAATTGGCAGGTGACAATGTCAATGTCTGACGGAGTTACATTGACAACAACAAATAGTCCAACATATCAGAGGTATACTATTAACTAATACTAGTAATAGTAATACTATTAATAACGTGTTGCAGGAAGACTTAACTGATAGTGATATAAATCTGAAGATAATTTTATAGACATTGTCCAGGGTCCTTTTCAGTCTTAAATTTAATGTCCGCTCGTCCGTCCATCCGTCTGCGCCTCGCTCCTGTCTCTCCTCTCTCTCTGTGTGTGTGTGTGTGTGTGTGTGTGTGTGTGTGTGTGTGTGTGTGTGTGTGTGTGTGTGTGTGTGTGTGTGTGTGT
>NW_014577157.1:542436-546203 GCF_000485595.1 Priapulus caudatus
TTAAAATTTGGTGGCCCGATTGGGCCACTAAAATTTCAAAATGTCTATGTGATAAAAATAATTGTTTCTTACGTGCTAATCTCATTCAAAAGAGAGCGAGCAATTCGCGGAGCGAGGGCACACGTACGCACGTGTAGCATTCTACCGCGGGCATACACGGGCGCACGGTTTATCCGTCTACTGTGGCTGCAACAAGCCACGTTATTGTGTTAGACTGGTATCCGGCCTCACGCTCTGCTAGACAATGTACACGCTCTGCGACAAACAGTTCGGCCGCGAACCAGTCTAGCCAGAGGTCAAAATCTGAGCGGGCGCAGGCCATAGCATATTTTGCAAGCGCCAGCATACATGTGATTACATTGTATCAAGCGAACCAGACAATGCGTCTAGACAATACGCCTGTCTGCAGTGTACTGTGGAGGCGTATGTAAAATGAACGCGAGCAATGAGAGTTTCGAAGGCAAACAATTGTCATAATAAAAAAATGATTAAATTTCTTCCTTTTTTGATGCATTTTGTTAAAAATGTTAAAAATACGGGACACACATGCGTCCCGGGAAGGGTCGGTACGGGACGCGGGACACATGGGCAAAATACGGGACGTCTGGTCACCCTGATTGCTAGCTAGCTGCACTGGTGCTCACTGTTTCGGATCGGAAGTGAAACTGCCAGTGTTCGAAAGTTCGCGTAGAATAACTGAACTATTCCATGAAGATGATCAGTATTTTTATCCGAAGTGTAATATTAGTGCTTTGTAAGTTTATTTATGCATTTTCTCTGTCTCTTTACGCAACGAAATATTGAACTTAGTCTTAAACATGGCTGCTTTTTCTTTTTAAATGCATGCGTACCCAGGCTACTTTGTTGATATAATTATGGTTCTACTTTATTTTATTAAATCTGCAATATTTTATGTTTACAGTTTCAAAGCCTGCCAGACATTTTAACTTTCATGAGATTAAATGTATATGTTTTATTTTAACAGGAAAAGCCAATGTGTTGTTGTTTTATTACAGTTACTTGTTTTAATATTTGCATGCTCTGTGACTTTGATCTTCTTGAACGTCTGAACTGATCGATAGCATGTGCACGTGCGTGTTTAGATAAATAATGAGTGAAAGTAGAAAAATGGTATGCAAGATTCTGGTGAAAATTTGATGCAGTGGAATGGATAATTCAAATGTATGCCTCAATCATCAATGTCAGTGTGAGCCATTGTGTGGGGTTTGTTTAAAGACTTGTGCAAGTGCATCAGACGGCCCAATTTTCAAATAATATACAATACGAGATTGAAATAAAGATTTATAATGTTTTTCTTTGTTTTTTTCCGGGCCACCAGATTTCATTTTCGGGCCACCCAAAATTGGAAATCAATCATTTTGGTGGCCCGATCGGGCCACTGAAAAAAAAAGTTAGTGTCGAGCCTTGATATATGATATATATAAAATAATCTCAAAGGAGTTGGACACATCCTGCTGTTTTACTGATTTTCCACTTCAGATTTTGGCATTAATAAAAACAAAAATGTATATATGTTATTCAGCTTATTTCGTTTTTTTAATTATTCACCTACAATGTACTGAAATCAGTTTATAGCTATTTACTGTTGTATTGCTATAAATTGTTTTCAAACGCAATGTTGATTTGAAAGCTTTTCGGTATGTTGCCACAACTATGCAGGCATATTTAGTAGATTTTTCAATCGTATATATATATATATATATATGAATAAATAAATAAATATATATATGAGTGAATGTATCATATATATATGTAATATAATATAATAATATAATATAGATGTAATTCTGTCTCATAGGAATGACATAAGCCTAAGCAGAAATGCTAGTGGCAATCTAGTATGGCTGGATGCAGTGAAGCATTTCCTCCGAAACCTATCGAAGCCAGCGTTCTTGTCGACTATTCGTTCTCACCTTGTTGGACAAGGCCATCTCCCGAGTGCGGTAACACCAGAGACGCTCGCCGGTCTGCTGGTGCAAGAGGTACGTTTATTTTTCTTCCATCCTGTTTAAGAGGTAGCAGGCAAATTGGGTTAGTTTTCCAAATAATTAATGTGCAAATATTGTGTGTTGCAGACAAAGAAGCCAGGCTCACTACTGAAAGTTCTTCCAGGGTTACTTTTCACAGTCGTACCAAGTCCAGCATCTGCAATGCAGGCTAGCAATGAGAGGTACCGACATCGCTACAAGAAGTTGCGAAAGCTTGTAAGGGAAATGACCTTTGTGAGTTTTATTTCTACTACTTACATTAACCCTTAATGTTACAAACATTGCAGGAACATAAAACAATGGGATTAGTTCCTGTAATAGTACCACAGTGCTCTCTACAGTTTGAAATGATAGGATTGGGGAACCAAAGGGTTGGTTGAGAAAGAGGCTAATTATATTATGGCCAGGTGCCATGAAGTCATTTTATTAGCTCACCTTGACATCGTCAAGCTGAGCTATTGCCATGGGTCGTTGTCCGTCGTACGTCCGTCAGTCCGTCAACATTTGGCTACGGTCAACGATAACTCAGGAACCGTTTGACCCACATGTTTGAAATTGGGTATAGTTGTTACGGCTATGCTCCCATATTAAACGTCCTATTTTGGAGCACGCCAGTCGACGTATTTTCGAGCCACGGCCATTTTTTGGCAAAAATGGGAATTGCCATTAGTCAGTATTTTGCTCATTTTTGGTATGTGAATGAATAAGGGCTAGGGGTTTTGATATTTAATTTTTTTTAATGCAAATTAGGTAGGTTTTGGCAATTATATAGCATATTATATAGACACGCAGATAACAAACAGTCTGTGGTGTCACACTCGTCTGGTTCGTTTTACAAGATTTCATTGACAATATCTTATATGCTTTAATGCAAAATTCCTGCTATGAACATATTATGATTTATACTATTATTATGATATAATGATTATGCTAAGAAACATCAAAGCGGGTATAGCGCCATCTACCGTCACAAATTGTGATTCATTTTGGTTATAAATTATTTATTATTTATATATAATATTATTTATTATTTTCACATAAAAATTACACATAATTATCAAGAGTATATAATGGGAGTTCTCCCATATATACTCTTCGTTTCTATAATGTACGTCGATGGTTGCTCAATTAAAACTGACTTCTTCTCACTCACTCATTTGTGTCCTTTTTTGTGGTGAGCTACAGTGTCATTGACACTTTCATTATGTAAAGTAAAACCAGTCGATAAAAATAATTAGTTATTTCATCAGACGTTGGCTGTATTAAAACAACATGCAACAAATGTACCAGTTCTTACTGATATAAAACATATGCTGTCACTCTGCGAGAAGGCGATTAGAATAGGTGAGCTTCTGGGAAGGGTCTTACTTTTGTGCTCCTCCCAGGCACCTGTTACCCCTACAGCATTCCTCTACATAGTCTGCTATGCTCATCAAAAACACTTCTTTATCTAATACAGGGTCCGAACGGGCATGGAAATGTCCTGGAATTTGATACGACTCCTTGTAAACTCCTTGAATTTTAAAATATTGTGTTTTATACTGGAATTGTCCTGGTAAAGTTGTTATTGCCCTGGAAAAGTTCTCAAAACTACTGGAATTTATCAAATAAGAAATATAACGCAATAAATATGTCTGTGTTCATTTTATTAATTCTGTTTATCTGTGTTTTTTTCTGAATCATGTTTTCATGTCCTCTATTCCATGTAATGTATCTTTTCAAGCTGTGTCTGAAAACACTGATTTTTTTAAGTTAAGC
>NW_014577157.1:547176-557952 GCF_000485595.1 Priapulus caudatus
CCCACCACTCCACCACAGAGTCACCGCAGTAGACGTTAGATGAGCGCTGTCGCTCCGCGGCACTTGTATTAATTCTGTTAATCTGTGTTTTTTTCTGAATCATAAGTTTTCATGTCCTCTATTCCTTGTAATGTATCTTTTCAAGCTGTGCTAAGTCTGAAAACACTGAATTTTATTAAGTTAAGCTAGAATTTTAGTACTTGAAAAATAAAAATTGTCCTTGAAATGTCCTGGAAAACTCCTTGAATTTTGTCTTGACTTATCTGTAGGGACCCTGTCATAGTCTGATAGACATGCATCTGTAGGAACTGTAGTACAGAGTAGGAAGAGAATGGTAACCATGGTGCTATCTGACAGGTTACTAGACATAACTAGTGGTATGAAGTGGTTAGGAGAGTTAAGCCAAGTTTATTTAACAGTCTACTAGAGAGGTAGTAATGGATGTAGATTGATAGTGTTTCTACTAAGTGCCAACTGCATTCATGTTACTAAGTATTCGGATGTTAGCTCTTTAACTGTATTTAGCTGATACCTGGTCTATCGGTTTAGTAGAACAGGGTTACAGCTTAGAACATAGACAAATAGCCAGTGGTGTTTTAATTGTTTCCCAGTGCCAGTTGCCCTCTATTAGTTGATATCTATCAAGCAGTGTGGTGATATATCATATTGCAGGTGAATGCAGCCGTTTGTGATGAAATTGTAAGGATGGAAGAACAAATTCAAAAAGCGAGAGATGAACGGAGGTAAGAAAAGTATACAAGAACTGGTCTAAGGTCGTCGACTTTACTTATCTTTCATCATAAGACAAATATCACCCATACTTGTTAATCTACATTAATATATATTTACTAAAAATTATACTGAGGTGTCTCCCGCAATAGCCAGGATAGTGTAAAAATGTCTTGAGAATCTTACTAGAGAATGCTCTGATTTATTGTATTAGAATTTTCGGTGCATTTTCGAGAAGAAATTCTAGACAGTATGTTTGAACATTTTACACTGTGATCATCAAGCAGCCTGCTTGTTATTTACCATTTTACGTTAACTTTTCTTCTATTTTGCATTCTGCTAGCTTTCTTTTGAGGAAACTTCTGCAATATCAAACAGTAAATGAGCTTGCCAGCCTGGTCAGTCAAGCCCAGGCTGCACTAGTATCACCTAGCCAAGTGCCACCAGGTGGCAGCACAGGGCTGGTATCCTCAGGAAGTCTAGCCAAAGAAAAGAAAAAACATTCTCTTGTGGACGATATTGGTAAGAAAAAAGGTATATCTCAGCAAGTAAAGATGCAGGTTGTCTGAGAACAGAATAAAGTGCAAAATTTATTTTAAATACGAGCAAGCAATGCAACTGGTTAACAGGCATTGCTATGGTATTTCTACGATAATTCAGGATCAACCCTATACAAATAGAGGTGTTGCGGTTTTAGTCGTCGCTTGACGCGGTGTTTTATCTAGGTTTTTGGTTTTTGTAGGTACATCCAAATCAAAGAAACATAAGCGAGAAGCAACAGCGAAGAAGTTTTTTGTTCAGCAAATCCCATTAGATGACGTGGGCCGCCCCTTGTTTCCAATCGTTGTGGATGGACTCACTGTGCACAGTCTGGGCGAGGTGAATATCTGCAGCATATGCTTCTGTTTGCACGTTAATACATGTCTTTGTAAGAATACGTTATATGCAAAATATTATCATGCTTCCATATAAATTTTGGATATATGAAATGGCACTAAGTTGAAATGAAAATAATCAAGCTATAGAACTCAATGTGAAACTTTTGTTTCAGTATTCATCAACTATAGTCTGCTTGTATGTGGGCATAACAATAATAATATAATAATAACAATTATAAACATTATCATTATTTAGAAATCATTTCATTCATTAAAATTGTATTCATCATTGTCGCAAGTCACTGTAACTGCAGATTCAGTCAGCACGTGTAAGCAGTGGTGTGATTGCAGATTGTACATGACCGACAAGCATTCCACACAGAGCAGCACATCTACCCAGTTGGATTCTGTAGCTCCCGCACATTCGATGATGTCAAGAATCTGGGAAGGAAGTGCCTCTACACGTGTAAGATACTGGATGGTGGTGAAGTTCCACGGGTAAGTCGAGACGAAATATGTATTTAGTCACACTCGTAAATCGCATATGGCAGGGTAGACGAAATATGTATTTAGTCACACTCGTAAATCGCATATGGCAGGATAGACGAAATATGTATTTAGTCACACTCGTGAATGGAATATGGTAGGGTACATGCAGATATATAGCACCAGCAATGGTTGCCAGGATAGTGAGGATCCGAGAACAGTTTCACGATGTTGGTCCTCTTTTCAAAACCATGGAAATATGTGATACCCTCTTTTTAAAATTTTCTTCTAATCTTCAGTTGCATCATATATTAGATTTACATTGGGAGTGGTTTTCCGTTTTTAGCTCACCTTGACATCGTCAAGATGAGCTATTGCCATGCAAATTATGCAAATTAGGTAGGTTTTGGCAATTATATAGCATATGTTATAGACACGCACATAACAGTCTGTGGTGTCACACTCGTCTGGCTCGTTTTACAAGATTTCATTGACAATATCTTTAATGCAAAATTGGTATTTCCTCTCCACCCTGCCGATAAAACGTCTATATTAGAGTAAAGTTTTACAAAACATGTCGGAACGCAGCATAACCTATCGAACGTCATTGCTAAGAAACATCAAAGCTGGTATAGCGCCATCTACCGTCACAAATTGTGATTCATTTTGGTTTATAAATTATTATTGCGATATACAGATGGCAACCGTGTGCTACCACCTAGAAAAACTCATACGAAGTAAACACTTCCATGCAACCAATTGACTTTTGACAAAAGTTGTGTAATGGGCAGGGAAACACCATTGTCACGTGGTATATAGCAGCTACGTGGAATAAGCGTATCCTCTCAATCTTACACGTTACACGTCGGGAGCTCCACTTTTAGGCAGTGCCTAAATCTGAATATTATAAAAATGTTAAATGGCGATCATTTAGGTGTAACGCCATCACTCGCCCACATCTCAAACATTTATTTTCACATAAAAAATTACACATATAATTATCAAGAGTATATAATGGGAGTTCTCCCATATATACTCTTCGTTTCTATAATGTACGTCGATGGTTGCTCAATTAAAACTGACTTCTTCTCACTCACTCATTTGTGTCCTTTTTTGTGGTGAGTTACAGTGTCATTGACACTTTCATTTGGTTATCCTGATTATAAAATTATGATTACCAAACTAGAGTATGCACAGCAATGTAAATATGTTAGTGAATACGAATTTTTATGCAATGACTATTACAGTATAAACCTCCTTCGACCTGTTCGACTTGTTACACCTGCTTCGACAGTTGCGATTCAGTTTCCCAACCATTGCTGATAGATACAAATTCAGATTGCAGATTTTCAATTGAGCTTTTTTTGCAGTAACCAAAAAAAATTTGACGAACTAATGTGTATTTGGCAATATGATTATATACTTATAAATAGCACAAGGTTTCAAGCTATTTTAACATGCATCAATAGCCATATTCTTTCTTTGATAAAATTGAAGCTATATTTGTCCATAGCTCCCACAAGATCCAAAGAATAGTTTGATGTACTCTCCAAATGACACACATGCTAAAGTTCACACAAAGGTTTACACATAGTTTGTGTAAAGTGAGTGTTAAAAATATACACTTTTCTATTTTACAGTTTGAAATAGTGCCCGAAAGCAGTCCAGAAACACTTGTAATGGGATTCACAGCACAGGGGTGCCTGAACGAGCTACTACGGATTATCAATGCCTCTAGGTGCGTTGTCTCTGGTCCCATTCAGTTAAACAGGCTTGATTTGTGTGAATATCTTTGCAATTTTTACTATCACAGTTGAAGTATATTTTGTGTGCAGTTGGAGTGGCTAATTTTGCACACATCCTAGATTACATCAAAATTGCATAGGTAGAACTTTTATATAATCATGCTTATTTGCAAGATTTTTTTGCCGATGTTAGATGTTGTACAATTGACCATCATAGTTGTAAATTGTAACTAGGAAAGAAGACCAGCTAGAATTCTCAGGTCAAGGTGAAGATTTCTTTGGCTTTGCTCATCCCACCATACAAAACCTAATACAGAGCTGTCCTGGAGCTCGGAAATGTTCTAGTTACAAGTGGACAAAATTTAAGGTAACAAGTCGAGTCAAATATGAAAACGAGCATATAAAATTACGCTGATCGATTGTAAGGTTTCATTGTAATGAAAATGTATAACTAAAGAAATAATATAATACATTGTGTGAAAAATGGATAAAGACTAATTGCGTAGATTACTAGTGAAATTCAAATATAGAAGTACGGTTCTCTGTATTCAAATGTACATACTTTTGTAATGTCATGTTGCACCCCTTAAACATAAAAGATCAGATGTTTATGGAGCTAATGACATTTTTAGGGGGTTCGTTGCCAATATACCACTTGCTTTATTACAGGTGTGCAAATTTGGACGGGATCCAGGTCAAACTATTGCTGAGGACAGCCAACAGAAATAGCAAGCACTTGCTTTCCTGCAAACTAGTACGCATGACAGCTGAACTGTAACCTACTGCCATCTCTTGAGATTAGTTATCTTAACAGAGGATTTGTAGATAATACGCATGGTAAATATGAAATGAATGTTACCAAACTGTGTAGTCGTATAATTTATAAATTCTAAAAATGAACAAAGTTCCATTCTTTTTATCCATCAGTCAAATGATCTATCTTGGTTTTTATCTAAATAGAAGCAAGAATATATTACAGAACAGTGATACTATTTCAATAAAAGTATTATAGTAAATACAATAGTCAATCTATTACTTTTTACATAGGCTTTTCAGGGGCGTGTACAGGATTTGTACCAGTGGGGGGGTCTAACCGTAACCCAAACTTGCGAGCACGCGAAGGGGGGGGGTCTGGGGCCTTCCCCCAGAAAAATTTTGAAATTAGGCCCCCCTTAGATGCGTTTTCTGCGCGAGCAGGGGGGCCCCGGACCCCCTGGACCCCCCCCCCTGTACACGCCCCTGCTTTTCTACAATTGTCACTGTGTGGCATAGTCACTGTGAAGTTACATAAACTGTTTAATAAACTTCCTGTAAAAATAGGCTTTATACACTTATTTGTGGTTCTTCCCTGTATCACTGCTACATGGGAATCTACTAAAGATAAAAAATATGACAAATTAAAAATCATAACGAATTTCACGTACGCTAGTCTACAACGACTATAATCTAAACAAGTTATAAAAACGTCTAAAAGGAACATGTAAAGAACACTCACAATATCGTTTAAATCACTTGAAATCGTATAAAAAAAACCATAGAAATTGGTAACCCACCTTTACTGACGAAAAACTGACACAGTAAGACGATGTTTTCCATCATTGACTGGTACAGCTACAACTACCTATACTATCACCATTTACACATGTGTCATACGTTACACTTCACATAGATTTACATCAACAGTAGATTAGACAAGAAAGGATGTTATTGAGATCCTTTTTAACACTCCCATTATTTTTTGATCAACTGTAATCCCCGGTCACACAACAAAAAGTTGCCAGTCCATGTAGGCACACACACACAGGCACTTATATATCAGGCGAGGTGGGACACAAATGGTATTTAGTGACAGTCACAAATTCAAATTAATGTCTATCATATATTCTATTTAGTGACTATCATATAATATTTCATTTAGTGACAGTCATTAAATCAACCAATCAGATACAACTTATTTTTTCTCAGCCAATCATGGGCATGGAATTATTGACAAACACTAAATGATTTAATGATAGACACAACTGGTATTTTGTGACAGTCACAAATTCGAATTAATGCCTATCATATATTCTATTTAGTGACTATCATATATTCCATTTAGTGACAGTCATTAAATCAACCAATCAGATACAACTTGTTTTTTTCTCAGCCAATCATAGGCATGGAATTATTGACAAACACTAAATGATTTAATGATAGACACTAAATACCATTTGTGTCCCACCTCGCCTGCCATACACGTATGCACTCACACACAGACGTGCACACGTACGCACACACTGACGCGCTCACGCACACATAGACGCGCTCACGCACACAGAGACACACACACACACACTGACGCGCTCATGCACACATTGACGCGCTCACGCACACACTGACGCATCCACGCACACACTGACGCGCTCATGCACACACTGATGCACTCACGCACATGCACATAAACAGAGACACGCACATGCACGTACACATATACGCGCACACGCACACATACACTGTCGCGCACATGCACGCACACACAGATGCGCACACGCACTCACACACATTGGTCTCACATTATCCTCTCAACTTTTCCATGTCCAATTCCGACTTGCTACTTGAGTGTGACAGTCCTGCTGGGTAAAATTTAGGGAGACTAGAGGATAGTTGAAATGCGTCGCTACCTTTTGAGGTAATGACTAATGTGGCCATATTTGCTGGGAGTATCGCACTGACGTTACGTTTCCGAATCACTGCTTGATTTGGAAGATGTTCCTTTTTTTCTCTTTTGGGGGCTATTGACAGATTTTGCTTCATTCTGTGGTACCGCCTTTTGTGTTAAGGGAAAGGCAATATCAGAGTCGGGCTCTGAATATAGATCATCTTCTAAGGGTATCTGTTTATTAATTTTAATGTCTCTGCGGGGCGCCATCAAATCCAGGCCAGAGATTGCATATTCTGCGGGATCTGTCTCACTTCCTGAGTCGGTATGCTCTCTATCTTTCTTACTGCACTCTTGTGTTGCTACCTAGTGAAAAAGAAAAATACATCCGGTTGACTCGTAGTAAAAATTAGTCATTCTACGGTGATTTTTACTTCATTGATTTATGTTCCATACACAGACAGAATATGCAGGTTGTCTAAGGTAGTCGGAAAGCAGGTGATTGCACTGTGCATCGGACTGCTAGTGTCAAAGTTACTCTTAAGAGCGTACCTCCGGTTAGTACAGGAACAACAAAAACATAACAACCAGAAATGACCAGCCAATGCATATTACAGCTCTTCAAGTATCAATACATCAGGCACTAAATAGTGGTGATCATGACATCTGTATGTTATTCATACCTCGGCTTCCCCTCTACTTCTACCCTTCTTTCGAGATTGGTTCTCCAGCAGCTGTTGGTATTTTATGCGATCCTTCTCTGACAAGCCCTGCAAAGCAAACAGGCAACCATTAAAACCTACACCAACCAAACACAACGTTACTACATAATTTACCCTCACGATGAAGTTGCTTATAACCATAACTCTATTTACTGCAAACCACTATAATGTCCTACCTACCTGGTAAGAATGCTACCGCTTTTCTAGGACGAATTTGTTTTGCATCACGATTTTAATAGTAATAATTAACAAAATATCCATGGGCGAATTTACTTTACTCGTTCACGTCAAAATGAGGATTGCTGTATAGAATTCAACCAAAGAAATCCAGCATTCTACGTTAAAACATTCTATAATCGTGCACTAGGTATGGTGTTTCATGACAGGTTTTCATGTATATTGTCATCATTTCATGTCTTTAGATGCTGACATTAAATTTATTTTTTAAATCTTGAATATGTATTTGTATATTTATTAGAAAATGTCATTTGAATTACAATTTAGAATATACAAATATAACTACATTTGATGTCGAAATAGGCTTGGGAGGGCTGGTATAGGGGGGTATAGGGTTAGGTAGTGTTTTTTGGCATTCCCTATTTTTCTGTGATTTTTGTAATCCAGCACAAGAGATGAATGCATCCATGCAGTCTCTTCAGTTCAAGTAGCATAGTATACCAAAAGAAACGTAGTTGAACACATTTTCAAAAATAAGTTGATAATCATCTCACCTCAGTGTACCTCACTGTGTCATCTTTGTACTCTTTCTGAAGATTCCTCCAGTCTGTTACATAGACCTGCCTCTCTTCTCCACTGAACAATTTCCATGTGTTTGCTAGTGAAGCAAAATCTGCCCGTTTATTTGCCTGACACATTTTTTGGATGAAGAACCGGTATGGATCCCTGCCAAAGAATAACCAAATTAGACTACTTATACTGTATGTATATTTATCAGAAGTAAATAGCAGAATGTAGAACGTATTACAGAAAAGTTTATGCATCCATTATTTTACCGAATTAATAAGTACTGGCTCCCTAAACATATTACTGTTCTATGACTCTCAAAACAGCATAACCTACTGAGGGGGTTTCTTTGGTGCACCTTTGAACTGGTGATGATGCTTTTGAAGGTATCGTTTAACAGCCTGAGGGAGAGCCAATTGAAACTGATCCGCATCTTGTGCTGAAAGTGTCTGAAAAATGTAACAGAAAAAATGAAATCAAACTCTAGCTCAGACATTACGACAACAGATAACACTCGAGATTCTAAAGTGTGGGTGCTACTCTGTATGGATTTGTTGCTTCATAAAGCAACAACCTGAATAGCACTGCAATCATGTTTGAAATGATATTGACCTTGTAATGAAATGAATGTACCTTTATATAGTCATCTAGTTGCGATTCATAACTTTTCCACATGCCATCCAGCCTATCGTCATACAAACTAATGAATGTACCTTTATATAGTCATTTAGCTGTGATTCATAACTTTTCCACAGGCCATCCAGCCTATCGTCATACAAAGGTCGGTCAGCTAAATCCAGCTTGCTCCACTTCCTATTTGCATTCTGAATATCAACCTTTTCATGTAATTGGTCAGATATAAACAGATGGTAGGAAGACCTAGAGATGACACAGAAATGAGGAACATATGCTATTATGTCCTGGAAAAATACAGTAATTGACACAGCACACGTCACATCCCAATAAAATCAATGTTACCGATAGCCGCCACGATGTGGGGCAAAAGGCTTAAACTAATGGACGAGGGCAGTATATCAGGTCCGGTAAAATGTAATATAACAAAAATACTAAAACACCCACAATATGATAAAAGAACTTGCATCTGGACAGATGTAACACAACATGTTGATGATTTGGCATGGTTAATGATTTTCTGAATCTTGTAGATTTCAGTCCATCTCTCTAGACTGTGATTATGTATGGAAAAAACCATTAGGGACAAGGGTTACTGAATGTTTAAGGTAACGCCTGAGTTAATGTTTATTGAGTTATGCTGCTTTTAATAAATCATAAACTACGGTTTGAGTACTAATTGATCTATTCTTGCATATGCTGCCCATCTGGCACCCCAGCCTTATCAATGAGCTCTCACACCAAAAGCAGAATCAGTTCAACTAAGATCTGTAAAAATAATAATTAGTTTTAATGAAAGTGTCAATGACACTATAGCTCACCTTGGGTGTGATAGGAGATGATATTTAAAATTTGGCAAGTGTTTCATTTATGACGGACGAAATGTGATCAAATGTCCTTATTCCCTGTTTTATACTAATACAAATTCCATTGTTTTGTTTCAGGGTTAGTTTTGATGTGAAAAGAAATGTTTCAGATCTGAAAGTCTGAAATCTGGGCGAGAAATGGCGCTACGCCTAAATGATCTTCATTTTGGTTTTCGATTATCGCGCAAATAAAAGCAATAAAATATTCCAGTTAAATTACTGTAACAAAGAATCTAAAACACAATATTACACATAGGTATGATTAGGTAGGTAGGTAGGTAGGTAAATTTAACAAAATCGAATGAATCTAGATGGCCATTTTCATTTTTGCCAAAAAGTGGGCGTGGCTCGAAAGTAGGTCGACTGGCGTGCTCCAAAATAGGACGTTCAAATCTCTCCCATAGGAGTTACAACTGTATGCAATTTGAAACATGTGGGTCAAACGGTTCTTGAGTTATCGTTGACGGTAGGCAGACACTGAAATGCATAGTGAAATTGCCAAAATCTACCTAATTTGCATAATTTTTAACAAATATCAAAACCCGTGTGATATGTTTTGGGGCCAGTCCTTATTCATTCACATACCAAAAATGAGGAAAATCCATTGAACCTGAACTGACTTATAGCCATTTGTATTTTGCCAAAAAGTAGGTGTGGCTCGAAAGTAGGTCATCTGGCGTGCCGCAAAATAGGATGTTCACATCTCTCTTATAGGAGTAACAACTGTATGCAATTTGAAACATGTGGGTCCAACGGTTCTCAAGTTATCGTTGACCGTAGCCAAATGTTGACGGACAGACGGACGGACGGATGTACAACATCCCATGGCAATAGCTCATCTTGACGATGTCAATGTGAGCCAAAAATTGGACTAGGTATGACATCTATGATGATGTGCTATCCAAGCTAATCCTCTTAAAGTGACTACGTCACGAATTTTCTATGGTAAAATTTGTAAAATTAAGAACTAACGGGACTAAACATATCGTCAAATTCTTACCTGATAAGATTGTTTCTCAACTAGCTAAAAATCCAAAAAACCTGGACGATTTGATATTAGTGTTAATAACATTAATTGCTTGCTATGGGCTATGTATGAGTCACGAGTGTATGTTCACATTGAACAATAATATAGTAAAATAAGAAGTATAATGCAGCAATTTAACCATAACAAGAGCCGCAGAGCGTCTGGGCTCATCTGAGGTCTGTTGCTACGATTATAAACGTAAAATTTCAGTCGTGCGTAGTACCACATTTGTTAGGCGCAGATATGCAGACACGCAGTTGCGTACACATCATTGTTAGGACCGCCCACTATCGCAGATGGAGGGT
>NW_014577157.1:559257-573369 GCF_000485595.1 Priapulus caudatus
ACCTCTTCCTTGTGGGTTTTAAGCAAACGCGCACTGAAATGGGAGGAACTAGAGTTTTTTTGCCATAAGGTAGTGTGATTATGCATGACACGAGGTATTTGCTAGTCTAGTACTGGAGAAATTAGCGTTTGGATGCGCATAGTGCGGCTTTAAAGTAGTAATTTTTTTTCTTGATCTCTTCACAAGTGTGACTACTTTTTGTAGAGTAAGAATTATTTATTGGAAATGTGTAACTGTTAATCATGTTTTAAATTTTCAAATTAAATAGTATGTTATTCATGTGCAGGATATAGGAAAAAATCATATCACATATATGGTACATACGCTGGAGGTGCCTTTGGCGCGCCTTGAAACAAATGTATCTTTTTGTTACGACTCCTGATAGAAGTCTTTGCCTCCCTGTCTTCTGGAGAGAGCTTCTCTAAAAACCCAGCAAGTTCTTGCTTGTACTGCACAGATGCCTGACAATAAAGTATAGCAAATAAACTAGCTGTCAAATTTAAATACAAAGCCCAGGAAGTTTAATCTGATACAACCAGATGCTATAGATTACAACCAGATGATAACATTTATAATTTATGCCATAGTAATTTTAATAATAAGCCATATTTTTTCAATCAATAAGATAAATTTTTATGACAATTTAATGATACATTCAGGGTTTGTAGGTGATTTTCGGTCGAAATTTCAAAACCCATTTTATTTGATAGATGGCGCCCATGGGCAGCTATGTATATGTATATATTATGTATGTAGCCTCTCAAACAGTTCAAAATCACAGCATACACATATTGTAAACACAGACATTCAATCACTGTGAAATGTAGAAAAGTGCTAATATCTCCATTGTTAGAAATGCTGAAGTTGCTGATTTTTCAAAAGCTATTTTTCAAAACTCACAACTCCGATTCCAAAATTTTTTGTTCCATTTTAATGCTAACATATTTAAGACAAAAACGCTCCCTGGAATTTTTATGAAATATTATATTTTAGAAGCTCTTTGTTTAGGAAATTGTTGTGTTTTAACAATCAGTACAAATTTTCGTGCATCTTTTCAACTCATTTCCTAAATGAAAGCATTTGGAAAAATTCCAGGGACAGTTTTTTAGTTCATACTATGAACACCTTATGGCTAAAAGTTTAGGTCCCAAATCTTTTCTGTTTCTGAGACATAAGAAAAAAAACATATTTTTATATAAATTCACAATTTTTGCCGTCACGTAATTAGCGAGTTTTTTTTAAAATTTTCATAGAGAGCGTAAAGAGACATTTCTTTTATGAAATAGATACTAGTTTGATTGAATTTGATAAGCAGTTATGTTGCAATGTTCTTGACAGAGGTACCTGTCCGTAACCCTGACTGTAAATACCTGTATGAACCTTTTATTCCATTTGGAACGCTTTTTTAAAGACATAGCTTTCCACTTTTTTCCTATACATTTTCTCTTCTCGGATTCTCTCATGTTTTGTAGCTCTTTTGCCTTTGTATTGTAATACAAATCAAAGGGATATCTGAAATGGTATAATTCATTCACAATGTCAAAATTGTGTATTGTGACATATAATGTGAAAAATATTATCATAAGTAACAATGTATGTAACAATGTGAAAACAGTCACATCACATAAATGTGTTTAAGCTGCTGTAGTAAGCTGAATTCACACATTGTATAGATTCCCAAAGACAAATCTTGCACATATGCGAGGAAGTGCTGCAATGTTATATTTGATTCCACCTTATGATCAGTGAATAATAACCAAAAATCACAACCAATTATAACCAATAATAACAAAATATTAAACATTGTAGGAAAGTTGTGGACAATGGTGTGAATGCAGATTAAACTACTGAGGTTTATTTTCACATGGTATAGTGAAATAACAAAAAATGTTATTATGAAAAGATTATGATTAGAATTATGTTATATTATTTTTAATATATTTTATATTACTTATTTATTATATTAGTTATGGATTATTTATGTCAATCATTATACATTTATACCAAATTTGCAATAAGGATTTCTAATGAACCATGTGATAGGTGAGTGTTTTCTGGTACCCAACTATATGGAGCCAGGTAATAACAATGGTGTACGTTGCCTAAGTGACACAAAACTATTCATTTTTTCATAAAAACAATTACCCAAAACCTCCCTCTGTCATTCTACAATGCAAATTGTGACATTTTGGTGGCAAGGGGACCAATGTAAATTCGTATGACAAAATGTGCCAATAAAGTACTAGGCATCAGATACTGTCAAAGAACCTCACCTCACTGGAAGCGGTTTCCCTAGGACTTTGTTACGTATTCTCTGTTCCACCATAGACATACCCGATTTTAGTTTTGGTTTGTATCTAGGATGTGACTGCATCCAGTCTTTTTCTTGTTGCTGTAGGCAAAGTGATTATTCAATCAAGCTATAATCATTAATATCACATCGCACAAAAGTAAAAGATAGACTATAGTGATTAATGTCATTCAGTTAGTTCATTGTACTGTAATATAATTCATTGTATACCAACCTCATATTCATCTTTGTGCTTGTAAAATTTTTTTATCCACTTATTCCACTTTTTCTTATCACTAATTTCTTGCCATTCTTGTGCTAGTTCATTCTTCTTTGCTTTTAGACTGGCCTGTGTACATGTAAAAATTCCCATTATTGATGTAATAAAACACGTTCATGAAGTACACACACATAGCAGTTAACTAACCATCTCACTGACTCTCCTTCAAATCATTGTAAATAGCACACAGTTCCATCATCTGTTTAGCATTCACACAACTGTTGTATAATCTGTGCTGTTTTCAAGCAATGCAAGTCAACATCAAAATTAGGCAAGGAATATGTATCACTCCTGCCCTCAGCAAGACACTGAACCTACCATGGTGGGATGTGTTTCCTCAAACTCATGATACTTCGTTATGATGAATAGATCTCGGCCACTTGCTGGAATGGTTGGCGCTGGCCCTGGTGGTTTCCGAGTTGCATCATTCTTATTGTGCTTTGCCCTGCAGATGCCAACAACAACTCTCTATTAGAAACATGAGGCCACAACAATTGCTTACAGCAATGAAGCAAAGTATCATTCCTGTAGCCAGCCTGCTTACAATGGAATATCATATCGACTGTTTAGTTATCAAACAATTAATACAGTTACAGTTATGTAGAGTTCAAGCTCTTGCATTTTCTTAGTATGTGTCGTTTGTGCATGTGCATGTAAATGTCTTTCACAGGTCAGCTTATGATCTAATTGTAAGTGAAAATATTGCAATGTTTCAGTCACAGTTAAGGAAATTACTTGTCAAATAACATCAAATACCTCTAAAAAACAGCAATATCCAATCAATAAAATGTACCAAACAGTAAAGGATTCACTCTTATGATTTTTGACAATATATTCTCCATTACACAGACTAAGCCATAATATAGTTGGCTCTTACACTGTGTTAAACCAGTTAGGTGCCAATGATAAGTAAGATGATAATTATAAGAATTAAAGCCGCACAATGCGCATCCAAACACTAATTTCTCCAGTACTAGACTAGCAAATACTTCGTGTCATGCATAATCACACTACCTTATGACAAAATAAACTCTAGTTCCTCCTATTTCACTGCGCATTGTCTTATAAAAGGTATTTAAAAATACCTCCAATGTTGTTCAAATTCTCCGATGTTGTTGACAGTTTCCCCAAGCAACCGTGCAGCGGTGCTGCGGTACAGCAATACGGGTGTAGCAAAGATAAAAACATGTGACGTCACCTCACCACTTCGAGGCTAAATTGTTTGGCAAACAGTCGGCGTTTGCGCCAGAATGTCAGTTTTCTCACCTCTTTCTTGTGGGTTTTAAGCAAACGCGCAGTGAAATGGGAGCAACTAGAGTTTATTTTGTCATAAGGTAGTGTGATTATGCATGACACGAAGTATTTGCTAGTCTAGTACTGGAGAAATTAGCGTTTGGATGCGCATTGTGTGGCTTTAACTAATAACAAAAATACTCTACCTGTACTTCTCAAGCTGAACTTTGTACAAACTCAGTTTTTGTTCATAATCCTCGACATATTTTTCCTGAAATCGCAATATTATAATTGGAAGTGTTAATTACTTAGGGTGAAATTTTTACTACCATACATTATCATGAAATGCGATAAATTTATTCTGTGATTAAGTAATAGGGATAGTCTAAGTCGTAGTAATAGTTGCAGTAGCTCTAGCAAAGCAACAGCATTAGTACCAATAGATTATTGTTAAACAGTTGTCTTCAGAGAAATTAATATTTAACTTACCTACAACTTAGTACAAACAAACTTTACGTGACAACATTTGCAAAGTGTTCAAAGCGCTGTCAAAGAAACAGTGCGTGATAAAATGTAGTAAATGGCACCCATAGCAGCATAATATCAGGAGTGAATAATAGAGATGAGTATGATAGGCTCGAAACACAAGAAAGTCAACATTTCCATGCCCATATTTACCTATGGTTGATTACGTGAAATCCAATAAAAATGACATCAGAACTAGCGCTGAACATCCAACTTGTCCTCACACTTTACTGTGTATCGATACCTCTTCTTATTATGTAGTTATAGCTTCGAACGTCAGACGTGGTTTCACTAATAAATACTGCTAAGTGTCGATCATTTGCAACCTGTAATGCCAACAAGAGGCAGCTTTCATATCTGTTGGCGGGGTTCGGCGGGGATTACTATATATATCTGTGGATTAGCGACCCCCGCACACCCGTAAGCCCGCCGCCCGCCGCAATGGCGAGGGGCGGGAGCAACTAGTTTTTGTGAAAGCAAGTCAATATACAGTGCCACAACTCTAGTCGAAGTGTAATAAACAGGTAGATTTTGTGAATGTGCCGCATTCATATTAGTTTAAGGTTTTACTGACTCTGTTCCAAGTGCCTCTGACTACCACTGCCACTGGCATGCTTAGCGTAACTGTGGTCTCTGACTATTGATTTTCTTTTCTCAGCCAGCCTCAGCGACCGTCTCGGTGTTGTTACCTCCGCCAAGGAGGTTATGTTTTCGCCCCTGTTAGTTTGTTTGTTGGTTTGTCTGTCAACAGAATATCTCAAAAAGTTCTGAAATCTGTATCTGTTGTAGCCGTGCCGCAAGTTAGATCCAGCGTGCGGAGCTGGTTGCGAGTTGCAAATCCCCGCCGAACCCCGCCAACGGGTATTTCACAGAAAGCTGCCTCTTGCTGGCATTACAAGTTGCAAATGCTCGACACTTAGCGGTATTTAACTATTTATTAGTGAAACCACGTCTGACGTTCGAAGCTATAACTACATAATAAGAAGAGGTATCGATACACAGTAAAGTGTGAGGACAAGTTGGATGTTCAGCGCTAGTTCCGATGTCATTTTTATTGGATTTCACGTAATCAATCATAGGTAAATATGAGCATGAAAATGTTGACTTTCTTGTGTTTTGAGTCTGTCATACTCTTCTCTATTATACACTCCTGATAATATGTTGGTACTTTTTCAACTCTACACAGAATTATACTTACCTTTTTGCTTTCTGATAGAGCTGAAAACTTTTTGGAAAGCACTTCACAGGCCTGCTTTCGGGTTGCTGTCGGATGTTTTTTCATATATTTTTCCTGATGATCGTTCACATATCCCATAAGTACTCCAACTGGTTTTTTCGGAGCAAAGTCTTTCTGTCAATTTGGTAATCAAAAAGAGTTTTTAATATATATATTTTTATTTTTATTTCATGCTTGCAAACATTTAACTAATACACTGAAACAAATAATAGTGACATTTTTAAGATGAAGTGAATACTATACTATACACTGCTGCCCCTTCCAGACATTCGTTTAACTCGTGACTCATTTGGTGCAGACTTAAAACAAAACAAAATATGATACCTTTAGGATTACATAATCAGGATCGCTGATCATTGCCTTTGCTTCGGAAATTACAACTTCCAGTGTACGATACTTGTTCAGCTGAAATCACAAGACATTTTACTCATAAATATTCACTTGTAGTCTCAAAAAGGGCACATTCATGCTTTGTTTGGTTCAGCTAGTTAAAAATGGAGGCCAGAAATTGTTACAACGATGACCAGCAATATGTGTGTGTATAGCCAAAAGAAAGGGCAGTCAACTGTTTGGTAGATAGGAAATCCATATTTAAATAGCAGAAAATTTCTAAGCCAAGCTCTATCTTTCTTTCACACACAAAGACATAAATTCCTGCAGTGCAACAGCATCTTATGATGGTTGCATTACCTGCCTCAGAATGGTTCTCCACATATTCTGACAATCGTCGCCAGTGTGTGCCCCAAAGGCAATTGTTGCCCAGTCCAGTTTTTTCATCTGTACACTATAAGTAAGGTTGTTTCTGCTTGGCAACAGTGAGAGCATGTGTTCCAAAAGGGTTTCCTGATCCTCTACCGTCCAGCCTGTGTCAATTTCCATGCTATTATCTGTGGGTTGGATATTATCAACTGTATAAGTTAAAGATCAGCAGTCCTATTGCAGTGTATTGTGCTATTCACATTAGGATTTTAATAGTAATCAAAACAAATATGGTAGCTTGGTTTAATTTATAAGAGGACATTTATGCTATGCATCACAAAAGTACGAGCCATAATTATTAAATTTCATATGGGAAGATTTTTTGTAACTGTGTTTGTAATGCAGGGGATGACTTTGGGGATACTTCTCTGACTGTAGGCTATAATCACAAGTACATATTTTGTATAAATGAAATATAATGCTGGTAAGTTTTAAGCAAGAGAAACCAAATTATACACCCAATTATTGTAATGTAAACCAACAAATTTAACATTATTACCAGTGTCATCAGTCTTGGCCACTATGTCTGAGGTTTCTTCATTTGCCACAGGCCCGACATCTGTAGATTCTTCAATCTCTGAGTCATTTCTCTTCTTCTTCTTCTTTCTCTTTCGATTGCGTTTCATTTTTGCACTTGATTCATTGTCACTTCCTACTGAAGACACACTCAGATCAAGCTTAGCCTTGTGCTTTTTTCGCTTTTTATCTTCTACCATGATGACATCTGAAATTACGAAAAACAATTTAACTGAAATATTTAATATATTTAATTATGACAGGACCATGTGTAATCAGTGTGCACAGTTTTGGAAATAATCTACAGTTATTCATTCTTCTGAGTTCCTAAGTTATCGTTGACCGAAGCGAAATGTTGACGGACGGACGGACGGACGTACGACGGACGACGACCCATGGCAATAGCTCAGCTTGACGATGTCAAGTTGAGCTAAAAATCAAGTGTGATGCTGGTATAAAAGTTATCATGAATGCCTGCAGAGAAGTGCAAGACGTTGCAGGGTTCAAATTTTACACGTAATAAATTATATGTCGACCAAGGTTAGTGAATGTCGTACTTCGTGTACTTTAGCCTGTGACACTACTCTGTTATAATGTATTCCTCAAATAAGAAATATAATATTTGTTCAGGCCATCACATTTTACGCATGATCAGTGTGCGAAGATGACAAGCTTTCGTTTTGTATAAATTGTAAAAAAAGATTTACAGATAGACACTCCACTAATGATAGTGAAGAACAATAATACAATAATTCCTAAGGTATTGCTTAGGATATGTTCCTGAAAAATGGAGTGCTAACCAATAAAATACACATTGCATCAATCATACTCACAGTCACAACAGACTACCTAGAGAGGACCTGATGCACTGGTGAAGAGCAACAGCAAGCAGCCCCTTTAATATTCGCTGCCCAGCGTGCCTGACAATCATACAAATAGACGGCTGAATTCGGAGCAAGTCTACTTTAGGGTCCTATTCCCGAATGATGGGCTAGGCAGAGTATTAGCTGAGATTGATGAGGTGGGAGTGTCAAATGACTGGAACATTTTTGTCCCAGCACGTTGAGCGCTTGCCTGCTAGGGGGTTCCTCATTTCCTTTACTCACAAAAACAAGTTAGCCAGTGGTAGTAAATATGTGCATCTAGTACAACAATAGGCTGTTATACTTCTACTCTATATTGGCCACCATCAACATACTGATGATTCTGCCAACGGGAGGGCGCTAGTCGAGACAAAAATAAAATTTTCCTTCCCTTTGATTTTCTAAAGAAAAAACAAACAAAAAGCAAATTTTACTTAAAAAACTGCCCTGATGTCGTTTAGGCAGTAATCAGAGACTTAAAGGAACATAGATTCTCGGCTGTCATCACTTCAGTGGGTAAGGCGTTCCACTCTGTAATAGACCTGGGAAAGAAGGAGCCTTTCCTGTAGTCACATCTGCATAAACCGGCAAGACATCTTGCTAGCTATTACTCTGGACTAGGGTGATGATGATAACATTAACAATGATCAATATACTGAGGTCCTAACATATACCAGATAATGCGTCTACTCTCATTCTCCCTCAAGACATTGTGTTACTGATTTTTTATAACATGGGTAGTGATCCGGAGAACACACACCCACAAATCACACGCCGTGTAATATATTAGTTTAGCATGTGTCTTTCGCACCATTGGCACTATAGCCAAACTTTCACAAAGGATGTGCTCCAACATACCAGAGTGCTAGCTGTAGCACTATAGACTTCATCAAACATAACTAATGCGGCATGATGGAGGTTGTAGTGCTCCAAGATACACGGGCATTATAAAAATAACAAAAGAGAGTTCTATGGGGCAGCAATTTAAAAAGGTTATTAGTTATTACTGACACTTAATATTGTATATATTGCTCTGCACTACGGACCCGTAACGTGTAGTTTCAGATTACAGCCAAGCTTGGCCAGTGAGTAGTCAAAATTAAAATTTAATACCACGTAATAAGTAATAGCTACTTAATATGTGTTTATAAGCAGACTCCACTCGAGACAGTGATCTGATCTGATCACACTGGCACTTGGCCGTTTCCATAATAAAATTATGTCAAATTGTATTCACTAGAGAATCTTCTGCGAGTTTAAGCAGTGGTGTGAATATGGTGGGACTGTCTGTAGACTGTATGCATAGAGTCTAAGCATTTGAATGGTGTTTGTGTGAAACGGTCCGTAGTCAACTCGCCTCGTCGGCAAACCCGACCCGTGTGACGAGTTTACCTGCCTGGAGGACGGACAGCTCGGCTCCTGGGTCGAGATGACCGTCCTGGAGATCGGGCAGCTCGACTCACCAGCTAACTCATGTGAGATTGAAAATTGAGATTGATCATGTGTGACAAAATTATACTCTACGCATAATAAAAGGTTATTCCCACAAAAATACCACACACTTATATTTATATACAAGTACATCAACCAGACAGAAATGATCCTCTACCGTACCTTGCAATTATTGCACTCAAATCAAGTAAATTTTATTATTTAGCTCAACACTATAGCATCCATCAGATTTGTTCTCTGTGTAAAAGACTGCTTTCAGTACATGTATTTGTATGTGAATTATATGCAATAAAGGTTTAATAATAATAAAAATAGATGTTTTGACGTCGGAATGTGTAAAACATCTTAAATGAGTTAGCACGTGAGTTGAGCTGCCCGATTTCCAGGTGGGTCATCTCGACCCACGAGCCGAGCTGACGGACTTCCAGGCGGATAAACTCATCACAATGCGAGTCGAGTTGGCGGTTGGGTCGAGTTGACCAGTGCCCGTGTGAAACAATGACCCAAGCACCTGTGGCTGTGCTGTTGATCTGAACACTGTCACTGTTACTCGGCTTACTGTGTTACTGTTAGAAGGCGATGTGCCCTAAAAACAATTATTATGTTATTAAGTTCAATTATTGGTCTAGTAAATGTAACTCACTGTTGTATTATTTTAATTTGTATCCTCATAAATATTAGTCTTCAAAGTCCTAGGGACAGTCTATATGTACTATGTAGCACCCAATAATGTAACCCAAACACAGGATAGGGTGTACCCTATAGCCTAGGTACCCTATCCTGTGTTTGGGTTACATTATTGCATCTAGTCTAGACTATAATGATATGTACATCGAAGACGAAAAGAGGAAGTTGATCAAACTGTTGACAAACACACATTGACAGACAGGAGAAAAAGTACTACCGGTACGGTAAGCTATACCTAGGCTATATATTAAATAATATCATACGAATTACACAGCAAACATATTAATTATTATTTGGTATTTTGCCATCGATGGTTGAATGACAATGGGTTCATGTAAATGCTTGCATTTGCATAAATAACCAAGATTATAAAGATGTCTACTGTACCTAGAAAACCAATACTACATGTGCAATACTACATGTGGTAAACACTAGACTTTCAAATCTTACGGCCTCGCTAAAGACATAGGAACATCTTTTATGATGTGATGGATGAGGACAAAAGAAGGCTATATTTCAGACTATACAATATGTAATGTTTACCATTTAAGTGTAAAAATTGTAAATACATTTTATTTTATGCAAATGATGTCAGATTTTTTGTATAATACTTATTTTTCATATTAATTGGAAATGTATAACTGATAGGGCTACAGCCTACAGGTTGTACGAAAATCTTATAATGGCGGCGTCCTTACGCGGCTGATTTCATTCTCATTTCTTATCACTTCAATCATTGATCGCTAACCATACTAAAAGTATCTGGTAATCTAAGCTAGGCCTAGTGAGCACACGCAGGGAGTTCAGAGAGCGCATATACGTCACGTGAAGGAACCCGAGGAATCGCGCAATTATGTGCCCAGTTTAAAGTTAAATTAAGTGAGTCCTCGGCATCATGATTCATAATCAGCGGACGGTGTGTTCACACTCACAGGCACTTGGAGCGTTTTAATAAAAATATAATGCTAAACAAATACGAAATCTATTTACTACCAAAGTCTTCATGTTTCTCTACTCTCTTTCACCTATTATTGCAGACAATTTCTTTTAAATCCTGTCCAAATCCTCATCTGCAACACACAGTCACACTGTCACACGCTGCCGCTGGCCTCCGCACGCTAGCTGCTCAGCCTGCTGCACACTGACACATAAATATATAGCAGGTAGGCCTAGGAAAGCGTGCTGCCAAAATTCTCTCGACGCCCGCTTGATTTCATACGAATACAACACAAATATTCAACCATTCTACTCTATCTTTGTTTCTATTTAAAGAACAGTGTTCACTTGTTATAAAAACATACTGTCTGTGTTCGTAACCGAGCTGTGTCATGCGAAATCACACAAAGCCTGACGAAATTCTTGCGTTCGCTCCCATTGCGCAGTTTATGTAAATGGCTGCAAGTACAGGTCTATAGGCAGCGCACTGCATTTTGGGAAACTACCACGCTGCTTTCCAACTCCCGTACGAGCCCCGTCAAAGCCGCCAGTGGAGCGTTGCGGCGCAAAAATGAGGTCACGAAGAGCACCGGTGGGTGTTTTCTGATTCCGACAGCCATTTACATAAACTGCGCAATGGGAGCGAACGCGATAATTTCGTCAGGATTTGTGTGATTTCGCGTGACACAGCTCGGTTAAAAACACAGACAGTATGTTTTTATAACAAGTGAACACTGTTCTTCAAATAGAAACAAAGATGGGGTAGAATGGCTGAATATTTGTGTTGTATTCGTATGAAATCAAGCAAGCGTCACGCGAATTTTGGCAGCAAGCTTTCCTACCTGCTATATATTTATGTGTCAGTGTGCAGCCGCTAGCGTGTGGTGTACTTGTGTGTTGCAGATGAGCATTTGACCGGCATTTACAGGTGATTATAGGCGAAACTGTTTATTTACCTTCTTTTATTTTATTGAGACGTTCCAAGTGCCTGTGGGTGTGTTCTGTTAGATCATGCACAGAACTCACTTATATGACTTTAAATGAACTAGTACTACTACTCAACTTGTTCACCTCTCATGTACTTATTTTTTTGCAGAAGTAGTCTGGCTTTAATGTTAGAGTGAAATAATGAGGTAAAATGGATTAACATGACATTTTTACTCAATAACTTCACACCTATGCACAAATTGTAATGAAAGAGTTTCCGCTGTCAGTGTCAAGCTGCCAGATATAAAGTTTTAGGTGATCCGATCTACGTTGTTAGTCACATGAAACAATAGCCTAAATCTCTCTTTAATTTATACATAGGCGTGAAGTTAGTGCGCAAAAACACTGAATCAACACATTATTACCCAACTTAGCAACTATTCTGCACTACAGTGACGGCACATTCGTTTCTACAGGAAATGCAGCATAAATGCAATGTTTATGTGGCATAGTTTCTTAGGTAGGCAGTGTGCAGGATGTAACACACTACCCAAATTATCTTTGAACAGCGGCTATTCAAAAGGCCAAAACAGCAACAATGACCAACTGTAACATTCAGCTTCTTTTTTAAAAGTCGCAGCAACTGGCACTAGCGAAACTGCAGACATTATTGACTGGCATAAGTTATTTGTAAACTTGAGACCATTGAATGTTATATGGGCTTGCCATTGATTTCAAAGTCCTGCGCTAGGGACAGCCAAATGTTTTCTGTTAGCTGGGGCACCCTTGCACAATAAATGTACATGATTTTATGAAACCAAATTTCGTTGAACATATAAAATTGTTTGTTTGACAAATACCAAATTGCGATCTGAGTTGTTTTTGCCACGTGCTGAAAACATCTACAGTTGTAATTGGCTATTTGTGAAGTGTTGCGCGACTAAGTCGCTGGAACTTAGAAACAAGTCTAAATATTTTTGTCATTATGGTTGTTGCCATACATTATCACATGACTGTGCAAAGCTAATTGGAAAAAATAGTTTCTCATTTACTGAAATGTTGTCAAACCTTATGGTCAGCCGTTGTCGCTGTTGTGTGTCTTGATCTTTAGTCAATTCAAACTTAACCCTTTTCGCAGGAGATTTTTCTAAAACTTTTATTTTGATAATTTACCAGAAAATTTCAAAATGTAATTAAAACCCATTTTAAATTGACTACGTCACGAATTTTCCATGGTAAAATTTGTAAAAAAAAATTGCAATTTTTTTACATTAAAAGTAAGAACTAACGTTACTAAATATATCCTCAAACTCTCACCTGATAAAAATGTTTTTACATTGGTTAAATTTGCAAAAATCTAGACGATTTGGTAATTTCTGTTGTCTAACACTTCCCCCAGTACTGTTCAGATACTGGCGTCTCTCTGTTTTTCACCGGCAAATTAGGGCATATAAAGAAGGTATATAAGCATGAAAAGTAAACAGAAACACTAATTGTATTTTCATACATTTTATTTTGTACAAATAACACACAAATATACTACTTGATGGTGCTAGAAATTCGTGACGTAATCACTTTAATAATAAATGGCAACAAATGTTTTATTTCTAACCCATTGATTGTCGCATCAACAGCATTTTTTCATACATTTTGCAACTCACTTATGAATGATATTTTGGAGAAAAGGAAATTTACGTTAGACCACACCACCCTCTTTGCGCCAATTTTCCTGTCACTCTTACCAGTCAAGCAGGTCTGATGTTCATGTTCCTCCGATTCGTCAGCAAATTCTGAAAAATCTCTAATCAATGTTATTTCCTCTTTCAAGACTATCATCCTCATCACCAGGTCTCACTGATAAATCATACACCTCATCTAAATAGTACAAATTCATTCTCACTGTGAATGACATGGTGTTTCCATGGCCACCCCTATATTAGGATTAGTGAAATACATCAGGGATGTGGCTCCGGGTACTCAAATCTTGATAATTGTGCCATTCATGATTTGTTTTTGCCAGTAGCTTACCAGTAATCATAACCAGTGCTGACTGACTGTAAGTGTAAGCTAACTGACTACTGACTGTAAACAAACTAATTTCAGATCCTGAATGGTCTACCAGTAAGAATGAATGTTACAAAATGACTTTGTCTTAAATAACATTTATGTTGCTCTGCCTTCTGGACTACCACAGTAAAACAGCCACTTTGGCTCCAGAAGGGTTAAAGGCTCACAATGCGCATCCAAACGCTAATTTCTCCAGTACTAGACTAGCAAATACTTCGTGTCATGCATAATCACACTACCTTATGACAAAATAAACTCTAGTTGCTCCCATTTCACTGCTCGTTTGCTTAAAACCCACAAGAAAGAGGTCAGCTAACAAAGTTATGTTCCTTGAATGTTA
>NW_014577157.1:573379-575002 GCF_000485595.1 Priapulus caudatus
TATAATATTATTTATTATTTTTACATAAAAAATTACACATATAATTATCAAGAGTATATAATGGGTGTTCCCCACCCCCATATATATTCTTCGTTTCTATAATGTACGTCGATGGTTGCTCAATTAAAACTGACTTCTTCTCACTCACTCATTTGTGACCTTTTTTGGGGTGAGCTACAGTGTCATTGACACTTTCATTTCTCTCCTGATATTTTTACTCATGTAGGCTTAGTATTTGCAAAACAATAATATTTAGTAAAATATAACCATTGATTGATGTAAATTTGTTACTTTAAAATGTATTTAAGATACTCGTAGTAATTATTGTTACTAACCCCCAATAAATTAGATTATCAAATTGGTAGATCAAATGGAGATTCAAGCGTTACAGAAAAGTACATTGCTGCCTGCTATTTTGTTGTTGTTGTTGTTGTTGTTCAATTTGTTGTTGTTGGTAGGGGTGTTGTGATCTATGTTAATGTGTATGTAAACTTTCAGATATTCTTATACACTGAAAACCACATAGAAGCCGTGATGTTTGTTGCGAGAAGTATATCAGCCGATCACAAAGATCTCATACATGATGTGGCATATGATTTTCATGGACGTCGGATGGCCACATGTTCTAGTGACCAAAGTGTAAAGGTAAGTTGTAACATTCGATTTGGAAAATATAATGATTCTTTGCTGTCTTTTTGATGAATTAGCTTTAATGAATTAAGGCAATGAAACAGCACCAACTACAGGCAGGTACAATTTCATGTTGAAATGTAAGAAGATTTGTCATATTTGTATTAAACCTTATGATATCAGCTCTAATACATAGTATTATATAATAGTCTATAATAATACCATAGCATAACTAACTGTAATGAGATAAATGGCAATCATGCACTGGCTGAAAAGCACATATAGGATATAAATACTCTTTCTATATTAACTGGTATAAAAAAAAAAGCTTAAACATATTATTTAATTTGTTTTTTGTTTCTCTTTTTTTTACAAATGTTATATACGGGCTAAGATGTTTGACTATGGCTCTTAGCACTAACCTTAGCTATATATATAAACACATACATGTAATTATATGTATCTATCTATACTATAATTTGGCTAATCTTGTGTGTGTGTGTGTGTGTTTGTTTGAGCTCGCTTTTCTCCGTGATTTGTCAATCAATCGCGCTAACTGAAGATATATTCAGAATCACCACGTCTGGGAGATGGTTCTGGCTGAGAAAAAAATTAAAAAAAGTTTAAGTATTAAGTATTAAGTCAAAAATTCGAAAAAATGCTATTCGTCAATAGATGGCGCAGTGCGTACAGCAGATCCACATCACATACGTGGGAATTACACTGCGTCTCTTGACTGCCGCCGTGTGAGCATATTCAGAATCACCAATCACCAATAAAAATCAATACACAAACCAATAAAAATCACCAATCACCACGTCTGGGAGATGGTTCTGGCTGAGAAAAAAATTAAAAAAAGTTTAAGTATTAAGTATTAAGTCAAAAATTCGAAAAAATGCTATTCGTCAATAGATGGCATGCAGTGCGTACAGCAGATCCACATCACATACGTGGGAATTACACTGCGTCTCTTGACTGCCGCCGTATGAGCAT
>NW_014577157.1:575012-579682 GCF_000485595.1 Priapulus caudatus
AAACATGATATCATCTCTGAACGCTGACATACCTACGTACGTGAACGATATTCATATACATTAAAAATACATAATATTAATTATAAAGTAATGAACTTGATAAATACACTTTAGAGGCAAACTTAAAATGATATTGACGTATAACTAGCTCCTGTCATTTGTGAACAACCATTTAATACGTGACGATTTGGCTACGGTCAACGACGTGATAAATATAATCGAAACATTTCACATACCTTATTATGTCTTTATCATGTGCTGAGTATTTCTCTCGAGCGGAGCAGTCCACGGTATATGTCTCAGTGTGTTCAAACTATTTCAACACTACGCACACATTTCCGGTGTCTGCATCCCACCTACCGCATCCCAAATAAACTTGATATTTATTCTCACTAGCACTGTCCGGTGGTAGTCATCAGAGCGTGGACAACTAGACGTCAGGGGATAAGTGCAGTTTGGGCAGCGCACGGATGCTATTCTTAACATAGCGGTGACATGATTCCGCAATACATTGCTATGCATACACGGTTAATTGACCAAACCCGTTAACGAGGAAACGCAATTTACTCACGAGTAGCTTTCAAAGGAAGAAGTGAGAGGTGGAAGTGTGGAGAACCGACAGAAGACGCAGAAAAAACGTGAAAGAATGAGTAGAGGGAGAGGAAGAGAAGAAGTAATATGTGTTGAAGAGGGAGTGAGATAGAGCAGATGGAAGGAATCTTGTTCATAATTACAAATAAGGAGCGCGTACCGTTTTCCCAATTCCCCATACGCTTTTTGTTCGCGAGCGACAGGTCCCTTGCAAAGCAAATATGTTTGTTGAAATTACACGTGGTAGTTATGGAGAACAAATAACCACGCTTTGCTGTCGACCGACGCCTGTGTAGCACATGAAATTGAGCATATATAATGTCATACGAAATATATCGTTTCTTTTGTTGACGTTATATGTTTTGTAGCGATCACATACTCATGGGGGAGTTATCGTGAAATGTCTCCATGCCATTGCCATGCCTTTATAGTCAAAAGGTTCCAGATCCCGATTCTCCGCAACGATAAGTGAAATTGTTTACATTGTCATTGTTCGACACCTGTGTCGTGCACAACAAATTGTGTATGATGTTCACAGAAATTTTCATATTGTTATGAAAATTATCGATGTATATAATACAAATAGCTTATATTTACGAGAAATTTGATATGAAAAATGTCGAGCACATGCAATGCCTTACATGATAATAATAAACGTGCAGACTTCCTAAAGTTCATATTGATTCTGATAGGGTGAAATTTGTGTACGTGTATATACCTATAGTATCTGTTAAAAGAATAAGGCAAGAAAACGTAACTCCGGAAGATTGAAGATGACTTATCATCAAACTGTCTTCTGTAACCGGGGAGTACCACAACTGCCGAGGAGTAATCCCGGGGGGTAATGTTGCTGTCTGCACCCTTAACGCATGCCACCAATCTCTCCAAAACATACCTTGGTAGATAAATAACCGAGCCATCAGTCAACATGCACCGGTGTTTACTTACTTGGGGGCAATCTCCGCCTAATCTCATACCACGGCGGACGAGGAAAGGTATAATATATTGACACTGAATTGGAATTAGCTTTGATCGAACCCAAGCTTGAACTAGCATAATATAATCTTTGAAACCAATGAAATGGCTTGTGTGGGGTAACCTACTTGCTAATAATCACAATTCCAAATGTCACGGACGTCATTAGAGTCGATGCAAACTTTTTTTTTTAAATACAGCGGTCTAGCTTTTGCGGGGTTTACTTGACACAGTCATACACACAATTATACAGTTGATGCACGCAGTTGTTCAGTTGACAGTGCAGTGATACACACACCATTACTATTATCAGGAGTGAATAACAATATATTCTAAATAATAAAATCTATTATTATTCACTCCTGCTATTACATTAGCATCGACCCTATTTGCTAGTCACAATTTACTTCTCAACTTCGCCCCTCGATCGTAATCACCGACTAGAGCGCCCTCTTTATGCGATTTTGGAATTCTCCATAGGATCCTTAATTCCCACGTTTACCGCGTCCTACTTTCTTAGATCACCGACGTCATTTTCCTTAATTTTATTTATCCGTTGTTATCATTATAACGAGTTATTTAATGCAATTGTAAAGTTCATATTATGGCCCATAACTACTTTATTTATCATTAAAGCATCTGGCAGACTACAGTACGTGGCACCGTCACCACACGATGGCTGAGCGAACTCAATTACGAATTTAAGCGTGCGCAACCCTGCGCTATGCCATCATACAGTTTTATACTTATAACTTGTGAATATTGTACTTCAAACGCTAACGTTATATGCATTCTAGGATAGCATCGAACGTACTACCCCAAATCACTCTCGCGCATGCGTATAATTATGTCGATAACATATTCCTGCAGCTCTGTCGCCACGTAAGTAAGTATCTGTGAGTTATTATACCGCTATATCCGCCATGTTTCTAATGAGCACGCACGTACAAAACACACCTGTAGACGGCCGCATATATCTTCTATATATATAAAGTTGTTCAGTCGAATTAGTTCGTCTTCGCATAACTAGCGAACTCCGCAGCCTAAACGAAAACTAAAGATATTTTCAGAATCAGCACGTTCTGGCTGAAACAAAAATTTTAAAAAGTAAAAAAGTAAAAAAGTAATAAAAATTCTATTCATCAATAGATGGTGGTGCGTACAGATTAACATTACGTACGTGTGAATCTATGGTGTATACGCTTACCGGCGCAGTGGCCTAAGCGCTAGAACATCCGTCTCCTACACCGGGATTCTGGGTTCGAGTCTCAGCGGGGGAACTTATTTTCCCCTTTTTTTCTTTTTTCCCTTAGTTTACCTACCTCTTTAGTATGTATTATTTTTTATTTTTTATTTATTTTTTATTTATTAATTTATTTGTTTATTATTTTTTTAATTTATTTATTATTTTTATTTTTAATGTCTTTTATCTTTTGATTTCTTATTATTTTTTACTGTTTGGGATGGGATGGCATGGCATGCGATGGCATGGGATAGCATGGCATGGGATGGCATGGCATGGCATGGCATGGGATGGTATGCGGTGCGATTGGATGGCATGGCATGGCATGGCATGGCGTGAGATGGGATGAGATGGGATGGGTTGGGTTGCGGTGCGATGGGATGGGATGGGATGGATGGATGGATGCATGGATAGATAGATAGTTAGATTTTTTGGGTATTTTCCTTTCAACCAAGCGGTCACCAACTCAGTAATGCCATTGATTTCCATGGGCAACGCCGGGTATCCCGCTAGTATATATATATACATAATCACATGTGTATCTATGTGTATATATATATCTATGGTTAGTGCTTGGACCCATAGTCAACATCTTAGCCAGTATACAACATTTGTAAAAAAAAAAAAAAATTAAAGAATGTGATGTTTGAGCTTTTTTGTTAGTGTAATATATATTGTCATCCAGTTGCCGCACAGGAATTGTATATATGTATGAATGATTTATTTTGGGTATTCATGAATAGTGTAGAAAATATATAGCCAAACTGTCATGTAACCTTACATAATTAAATAGTGGTGTTGCCATCAAACCTACAGGGATGGGAATGAAGCATATCATTAATATATGATATGTAATCATTATATATCTTATCTGCTTAGTGCTGCTCTAATACAGTTACATAGAAGTTATAGCAATACTGAGTAGTCATTGTATAAATGTCTAGTTAGGTCATAGTAGGTTTTGTGGTCAGCTATTAATAGAACTCCAAATGCTATCATTGTATAATAGTAGCTAATCAACGTATTGTACATAATTATTTTTACTGCTTATGTACTGGGGTAAATGTCCTATTATTCTGTGGGTATACTAGATGCATTCACATGTTAAATTTCAATTTAAAATCTATAATATTTTTGTCAACAGGTGTGGGATTTGGGAGAAGATGGACAGTGGCATTGTACTGCAGACTGGAAGGTATTAAGTCCATGAATCAATTTAATATTTCAAATATACAGTTTACACAGTAGATGCACTTTCCAGCATCACTGTATGCTGGTTGTAACAACAGAACCAACATATAACTGTAACTGATATTAGCCTTTGTTAGCAGCATGAAGTGCCTGTCATTAATAACGTCTGTCTGTTATTTATGAAATTCTCACAAACCATATTCTAGTGTTCTCGTGTTTATAAAACATGGTAAATAGAAATGCTAGCAAAACAATGATAACAGCCAATAGAATCTATAGATGCTATTGATGGTACATAGACTATTCTCTATGGTACCCAGTCAATGTGTATGTTCAGACACACAGTGGGTCAGTGTGGAAGGTCACCTGGGCACATCCAGAGTTTGGTCAGGTGCTTGCAACCTGCTCATTTGACAGAACAGCTGCAGTGTGGGAAGAACTACGTGAGTAAATGTACTACACGTCAAATTGGACACCACACAGCTTCACTGTAGACCGTGTAGTGTACGCCTACAGATCAGGTGGTGTACTGCTGTTGTTAGCATGGTTACAGCCCTATAGACCGAAGGTCCAATAGACCGATGGTTATGTGTTCAAGGTGTAAAGGTGCATTTTCGAATACGCAGTGGCTACGCGTCCGGAACCGGTCGCCTAGCCTCCAGGCTACGCA
>NW_014577157.1:580080-596887 GCF_000485595.1 Priapulus caudatus
GTGTGTGTGTGTGTGCGTGTGCGTGTGCGTGTGCGTGTGCGTGTGCGTGTGCGTGTGCGTGTGCGTGTGCGTGTGCGTGTGCGTGTGCGTGTCTGTGTGCGTGTCCGTGTGCGTGTGCGTGTGCGCGTGTGCGTGTGTGTGTGAGCGTATTTATGTGGGTTTGTAAGCTTGAAGGCAATATACTAATGACGTGCACTAGATATGTCCCCGATTCTTTGATGAAGTACTACACTCACATATTGTGAGTCCGCATTCTGATACCTGGAGTGTCCCACTATACCGGTAGAATATCTAACGTCGTCATTCAGATGTCATAAATCTAAGTTCTCATCGGTAGGCGCTCACACACGTGTGTGCGTGTCTGTGTCTGCGTGTGCGCGTGCGCGTGCGCGTGTGCGCGTGTGCGTGTGTGTGTGTGTGTGTGTGTGTGTGCGCGTGCGCGTGTGCGTGTTTGTCACAAATTAAGTAAAGTATTTTACTATGATTTATGAAATCTTCGGTCTATCGGACCTACGGTCTACAGGTCCCTTTTCAATATTCGGTTTATCGGACCTTCGGTCTATAGGGCTGACCCCGTTAGCATGTATATGTGCGTGCCGTCACTGCGTGTGTGCGCGTCATCATTGTAATTAAGCTCTAATATAAATGTAAGAATTATGTAAACATGATGATTAGTTTATATTTTAAACTACCTTGAAACGGAAATCGTGATTCTAGTACATGGCACGTTCTTAATGTAGCTTTGTGCACATATGCCATAAGTCCATAAGTATGTGCATCAGTGATAGTTCGAATAGATGCCATGCCCATATGTAACCATTTGTTGCATCTAATTTTACTTGCTGTAATCTGGCTGAAATTATCTTTGTGCAGCGAGCGAGAGCACAGAAATGGGACTAAGCCACTGGGTGAAGAGAACTAGTCTGGTAGACAGCCGCACATCAGTGACTGATGTGCGTTTTGCACCACGGCACATGGGCCTTCAGCTGGTAACCTGCTAGTCATGCTACTGCTCAAATTAGGATTCATATAAAGTTGTATGTGCTTGAATATTGTTATGAAGCAGAGAAATCTCTTGCATCATACTTTTGTCTTCACATTATATTTTTGCAATGACAGGTTACATTTTTCACTGGCAATTGTTTGGGTGGTGCACTTTGAATTGCTATATTGTTAGCATTTGAAAAATTGTGTGTGCAGTATAATAGTGTAGAAAGAAAGAAATCTTAAAGAAGGCAGCCGTTTGAGTAACCGTTATTTGAATTCAAATAAAGTTTTGTATTAGATTGCATGAGCTTATAAAGTGCCACCTATTCTCAGTACTTGCGTATACATGTGTGTATCGATTATCGGTGTTCTGTTGTGTGTTTCCCTGTAACGGAGTTGTTTTAACGTTTGCAGGCGACTTGCTCAGCGGACGGACTTGTTCGCATCTATGAGGCTCCAGATGTGATGAATCTCAGCCAGTGGCAGCTGCAGCATGCCATACAGTGCAAGCTCAGCTGCAGCTGTCTAGCGTGGAATCCATCAAGGTACGGTATGAGGCGGGTTGTTAGTTGGAAGCGATCGACCGACGTTCTCGAGATTTCACGAAAATGGCTGAGTACTGGTGAAGTGGGCTGCTGGTTAACTTAGGATAGTGAGACATTCGTGGTATTGAAACGAGTAACTTTAAAACGGGATTGTTTAATGGAAGGCTGCGGGTAAAAGCCAGCGCTATCTGGCAGTCGGTTACAATTATCACGGTATATGCCATCACCCGTTTCTTTCGCAGAGTGCATCCACCAATGCTTGCAGTAGGAAGTGATGATGCAAATCCTTCGGCTGGAGGTAAAGTCATCATCTATGAGTTCAGTGAGGCACAGAGGTATGTTACATTATGTGGATGTTTAAACGTGCCTTCCCTCGAAATTTCCAGCGGCAAACATAAAATCAGGCAAAAATGAATTATTTTAACATTGCACGCTTGTACTTGCCTATATATGTGTGATAGGTAAAGAAAAAATGCCCGGGAATACGTTCATTCGAAGCTTTTAGACTACAAAATGAAAGTGTCGGGTCGAATGTTTCAAACAGCGTTTACTTTTGCCGCTCTGCGGCGATGTTGTGACGCGTCTCTTGTTGCCATGCGGTGTTGCCAAGTGCTGAAGGTCATGAAGGCTGCATATGCTCATAGATATCATATAACACATGTGTTATATGATATCTATGGCTGTGCTGGTTACGTGACCTGCAACGACTCTTGCCGCCATGATACAGAACCGCGGTGAAACACGTTTTTCGAGTTGTTTTCTCGTTGAGCGAATATAGGCTTGATACATATTTTTACAGTTTTATTTTCAAAGCTAACGTTCAGTGTAGTGAGTTATTTACTTACGTTTTTACAGTGGTTTGTCACAAAAATGTGCGTGGGAATGCATTTTTAAATAAGGTTATAGATGTATTTCTGACAATATTTCATAAGCATAATATAGATCTTCTCCAAACTTTACTATTGTAACTGAGATATATTCAGTGAGCATCGTCTAAAGGGTGTGTTCTGACAATGTATTACTGATAGGGCTGTAACGATACACAAGCCTCTCGATTCGATCCGGTTCTCGATATTAGCCTCTCGATTCGATCCGGTTCTCGATATTAGCCTCTCGATTCGATTCCCAAAATATTGAAATGTTGTCTTATTTTTTATATTTTTATTATTTTGCAATAATAAATTATTAGAAATTGCCAATGAATACTAAATGGTGAATAGACTAGAGAGTCTAGAGAGTATATATAGTTATATACACTGCACAGTCGCTGAGTAACATTGGTGAGTATATATAACACCAGAGCATATAAATCACCATTACTCACCAGTGATTTATATGCTCTGGTAACACTCCACAGTAAGTGACAGTATATAGCGTAGTGCCGCCATCTATTGGAGGAAAAAAGTGAAGTGGTATCGAAGTGGAATCGAAAATACGGGGAAAAATATCGAGGATAGGATCGAGGGAAGAGAATCTCGATCCGATTCGATTTCGGTGGATCGTTACAGCCCTAATTACTGATATATCATTATATTATTTTCAAGACTATTTAGGGAGGATTCCATGATTCTACACAATGGTGTTTTGCAATGCTCATTGCTATCAATACCATTCCAAGTTATACAAGAGTTGAATGTGTTAACACCACTAACCCTTCTTTGCCTTCTTGCCTTTGTTCTTGGGATATTGCAAAAGCCACAGAATAAAGAAGGCCAATGATGCAGTATCGCAGTATCACTGTATAGTCTTCATACAGTGAAATGACGTGACAGCCGCACATGCTGTCTAAAACTAGCTGTTTAAATTTGCATATTGTAGCAGCATGATGAAATCATCTACTCTTAAGTCAGTATTTATAAATTTGAATAAACTTGATGAACAAAGAAATATGTATGGCAGTGGCTAATCTAGAAAGGAGAGAAAATGTCATTTTACTAAACTACTGTGACATGGTTGAGTAGGACTAATCTTACTCCCTGCTGTCATGCTAGCGTAAGGATTCCTAAGGTTCGCTATGTTCTCCTCTAGGAAATGGAATAAAGTGGAAACAGTAATGATTGTGACAGAGCCAGTCTATGATATAGCCTTCGCACCCAACCTCGGCCGTTCCTACCACATGCTGGGTGTTGGATCGAAAGACGTTCATGTCATTACGCTAAAACCGCTTAAGTAGGTGTCAATATTTAAAGTTATTGTCCTTCTTTGGAAAAGTTGGCAGGATGCGTATTTTTAGAATTGTCACTTTGGTTTTAGGCGATCGATTTTCAACGTTGCATATGGATTATCTCTACATAGGCCCTTGGCTTGCAGAGGCCATTGTAACGGCCATTGTGCAATAGTATATTCTACAGATTGAGGCAGCAATACTATATATGAGTATGTATACATACATGTACACGTGTATGCATGTGTTACGTGTGCGATGAAAAATATCGTTTCCAGAGTTTATGCAGTTATTTTATGGTAATTTAATTCAATGTTTTCATAGGGACAGAAGTCATTTGTATAGATACATACATTACAGACCATTGATTGAATGCGTCTGGGATTGCCATCTTGCACATGTATTCCACTCTGGCCTTTTTCCACACTTCGCATTCCTGACACGTACACGTGTATCTTGGGTTTGCTCGCAGAAGAGAGCTGGCAGTAACGGCACCACCGCAGGGCAGCAGTACACAGGCGACCGGCATGTCTCGCTTTGAGATCCGCCAAGTGGCACAATTTTGTGACCATTACTCACAGGTGGAATAATGCTTTCTCATTGTTCGTTTGTGTTTTTATACAAATTTCATGTCACTACGACTATAGAATAGCATAAGTGATATTATCAGTATCGACGATTTGCTGATATTGTACTTTATATTTTAACTCAGTTTTCATGCACTTTATCTCGAGCTAGCTACAAGTTGATCAAATAATGCAAAGCACTCATACATGTGGGACGGCAGCTATGAAAGGCAGGACTGTGGTTTCCTCATAAATAATTAAGTCATGCTAATATTAGTATTTATTAATATTATCTTTGTACAGGTGTGGCGTATTAGCTGGAATATCACGGGCACTATCCTGGCATCCTCAGGTGACGATGGCTGCGTCCGACTGTGGAAAGGTGAGATTTTCTCGCATTGAAAGCTGTATAACATTTGTCCCCGATTATTGCAATTATTTTTAATTACCAATTTATTGAATAGTAAAAATTTATCTGTAGATTTTTTTATCAAAACTAATTTAACTAAAAAACTACTGGAGGCCTGAATATCATGACATTTTATCACTGTAATTATCATAAATTATAAGCTTCCTCTATGTATCATGTGCAAATGAACCAGCCTACTGCGGCTTTCATCAGGACCATGAATAAACACAGAATGGTAAAAGCTGGATTAGTCTTATAATTTAGGAATCTGTGATCAGCATGTCAAATGGCTCATTTATGCCTTGTGTCCAGAAATGGTGCTCAAGTCCTCAGCGAAAATCCAACCTTTATTACTTTATTTGAAAGGGACATGAATTTTCATGTAAATATGTTTCAGCAAACTATCTGGACAATTGGAAGTGCATCTCGGTGCTTAAAGGCGATGGGACAAGGTCACCCACAGACAGACCTGGTGGCCAAGGTGCCATGCAGACAAGCAACGTGCAAGGGGTCGGCAATGGGACGCGCTACTACAAGTTGGGTGGCATGCTTGGCCAGACAGCTACTAACCAGGTAGTGTGGCACTGAGACCGACTAGCAGCAGCAAAGAGGCTGCAGTCAACTGGTCTTGCTCAGAGGTTAGGATGCACTGTGCCTGAGCAAGGAGTTATATTTAGCTGGCGAGGCCTGGAGTTATGTGGTTATAAGTTCAATTACCCAATGTTCTGTGCTGATCAGTGAGAATAGCACAAGAAGATCAGCACATTACAATACGAAAAACTGTACGTGATTGTATCAGATGCAGTGTAAGGACTATGCTTTGCCTGGTTGAATCATGTTGAGTGTATGGGTGTTGCCGAACTGCCTATACACAGAAGATAGATAGTCAGTAGATAGAATGATCTGGCCATACTGGCCATGGCCCATTGATATTAAATGCATTGTTGATTTATGTCGAGATTTCCTTAGATAGTTCAATAATGTAAAGATCAGTAATGCATTTTAAAGGAAAATACTAAATTCTGTTCACATTTTACAGATGTATAAAAAAAATCCAAGTACTTGTAACTTCCAAATTTGTAAAGATGTGAAATGGGATATATTGATTTTTTTTACAAATATGATTGTTACGTCTAAGTGTGTAAATGTTTAGCAGACAAAATGAAAGTATGTGTAAGAGATTTGAGCTACACAAGAGGCTGGTTATAATATGGGCACGTTTGATAAAACGGAAAATAAAGTTGAAATATGTACGTGTGTTTACTACTCAATCTAGTGTTACTCAGACTATATGGTAAAAGGTCATTATCACTAGATGACTTCAATAGAAATGCCAAACAAAATAGCTACTTTCTCTGAATATTACAATTTCCCATATATTAACTATAAAAGTGTATCATTACCTCAATCAAGCATTGATGACAGAGTGTAGAATTTTCTATCGACCAGCACAAACATTAAATAAACATCAACAAAGCTGTGGCTATAAAATACAGCAGTCTGTACATTGCTAAAGTAATAGAATGTGTTTACACATGTAGGTACCCTGGTTATGGTACTATGCACTCATTACAACGTTCGGCTAATTTTTTCGCAAAGTTTCGACAGCACGCAGCGTACAGTGTCCTGTGTCCATTAAGAAAAGCCCTATAAGTGCAAGCTTACATTCACAAAAGCAATCGACAGGCAATACATGAGATCAGAACTTAATAGTACTAATTTTAGCAGGTGATCTGTTATCTAACGAACCAGCATAAGCAAGACTGCATGTACATAGTAAGTGCAGCTGACTTTTTAAACTGGCGAAATACACTGGCAAACATGAACAAGTGATAAGATTATTCAACGTTTTCTCATTGAAACGCACCTGGTCTATCTGCTCTGCTCTGGCACTAACTACAACACTCACAGGAATAGAACAGTACACCACCAGATGGCTCTGATTGCTGAAGTGAGTGGATTTCATGGCAGATACCTGTATGGTATGTACTTTAATAGCTACGACCTTACGCTAGGTGGCACTCCGACAGTCATGATAAGTGCAGGGATTCTCAAACGCACACAGTATCACCGGAGCTTGGTCGTGTAATCCTTGCTTACTCTCGCCTGCTACAGTGTCAGCCGGTACAACAGCTACACTCCTCAGATCTTTCAACTGGCCTTATTATGTTATTAAAACAATTTACAATATACAGCAAATAGAAAGATGCCGCACTCAGCTGTTAAAAATATACTCTTAGAACAGCGGCCAAGGACTTGGTACCGTGCAAGCAAAGAAGCTTTTCAACAGCCTCGACACATTCCAATCTGTAATACACAGCCACAAAAATAAAAGATTTCAAAGCAACAACAGTAATTACACATAACAGTAATTACAGTAATAGTTTTCATATTGTCATAGACTTTGTATGTTCACAAACTGCAGATGTTAAAATGAGAAATCATGTGAATATCGTTTGCCATAACCTTGCATGTAAAACTGGAATCCAAGACGTTTGTGGTTGCATTAAAAAACCACAGACGCATGCCAATATAGCATTGAAACTACATTTATCCCGTCACGAAATGTCAAGCATGCTATGAATGCATAGATAACCGTGAAACTTCCTGTAATGATAATGACAACGAAGGTAGTAACAATGATACTGTTTAGAATTTCATCCGGTGCATTTAGCATGCACGCATACACCTATACCGTATCATGTACACACAATTGCTTTTTAGTTAAATTCCGTTCCGTAAAAGCCAGATCCATGATCTCAAATTATACATCATCTGTACACTTTAACAAACATTTGGAGTCAAACACAACTTCATCTAGTAGTTGAGATTAAAACTCCGCGTTAAATTAAAATGAGAATGAAGTAATACTGGAAGTAAACTGACATTTCACAATTCACAAATTCAGGGCTCTGGACAATATGTCGATGTGAAGGCCGTGGGGGGATGCTGGACATGGTGGCTGCAGTCGTTCAAACACAATCGACCTGCGTTCAGACTGTGCGTTGCAGTTTGACAACCACATTTCAACAGCTTCTTTCCAACTGCATACTTCGCACACATTTCCCGAATCCCACTGCGCTGTTTAATACCCATCAGCCCTGCAAGTGAAACTCGATACCGACATAATGCCGTAGATATGACATTGGAGTCGTACAGAGTATACATACACACCTCGCATGACTCCCACATCAAATAAAAGTTCCACAGCGAGCAGTCAGGCCCCACCAGAACAGATCTGATCTTGGTAGTATTATACAGAACATTGTGAACTGTGAATTGTGTATTTTTTTGCAGATTTTCGTCTAGTCTGATCGTAGACGTAGGGCCTGATCTAATCACGGGAGATCAGCCAGAACAAGTGAAAAAAACAATTAATGATCTGACCCAAAAAGAATCAGGTAATTGGTAGATGCGTTATGTAGTTTGCATGAACATACTGGTAGGTTACTCACTGGCCAAAATATGACAGATAGCAAGGGTGAACGACAAACAAACAGCCTCTGCCCAAAAAATAAATACAAAGAAAATATGTCCCTCCCAGAAAATACAATAAAAAATGCCCCAATAGAGTGACACTGACATTACAATATTCCAGAAACCCAGAGATTTTTTACGACTCCCACACTCAACAGTGCAACTCACGTTTCTAATAGTAAAGCCTAACACTCGGACATCATACACGTTGCAGAGCTGTGCGGCCTTGAAGATTGAAGTACATTTTGATTCTACAGTGGTGCACACTCATACGATCGGTGCATGGCACATTGGCACAGTGCACGAATTGTTGGCGTATACAATGTGAACATAGACATCGATTAACATTGGTGTCAATCTCTCGTTATTATGTCGACAAGTCGCCCCTGGCGGAGTACGGGTACCGACCCGCTTCCTAATGACCGTAATTCGTAAAATCTTCCTCCAATGTTCCCATCATCGATCGGCAAAACAGCTGCTACTAACAGCAATCGGCACAAAGACAGAGAAATGCAGCTCTGAAGGTGGGTGTTGCGTCGCTCGTTCACGATTCCCGCTGGCGGTTTTCTACGACAGAAAGTACATCAGCTACGCTTCGCAATAGGAGAGCCGCACCATGCTCCCAGTGAACCATATCTGCGCTGAGTGTGAATTTAGGTGCCTGAGTAATAAAATGATGATGTGATATATATACCTATATAAACACACCCGGAGAGAGAGAGATTTAGATATATATATATCTGACCAATCTGGCCATTTCTACCAACATGTGATCATGAAGTCATCATGGTATACTCAATTGCAACATCAGTATATTCAAATGCATAGTCAGGTCAGAGGAACTCAGTTGGCTAATATTAGCCACATCCACCCCGACTAGCCCATTAACCACTCCAGACTCAATGGCTACAGCCCCGAGCTCTCCAGGCAAGAGGCAGTCACCTGTCTCAATGGAAGAAGAGCCTTTCAAGAGGCTGGCCCTTCAGCGCCAGTCCTGCCTGCTGCAAGGAACAGACCCAAGCTAGGGACCAGGAGTCTGACAGCAGAAGAAATGTCAGCCAGCGTCAATGCCTCTTTACGCGATTTTGAAGAAGGCCTCTCTACTGACACTATTGCGGGGCTAGCTGGTGGTGGCGGAGGCAGAAACGATGGCATCTTGGATATGATTGAAGCATTGGAGTTTCAAAGCTTCAATGCAATCAGACATGCGGTAACAAGAATAGCAGTAGCTCATGGTTGCTGCAAGAATAGCATGAGCTCATGGTTGCTGCAAGCGAGGACACGTCACCGGTCAGCGTCGCGAAAAAGCTGCTCCACGATGTGCAGGAAATGTGTGCCATGATCCTCATATGTGGGTCCAAACCGACCAAAAATGTCCGGCCAAGGGAAAGTCGTGTACTAACTGCCACAAGTTAGAATCACTTCAATTCGGTATGCCACAGCAAACCCGAAACTTAATCGAAGGCGCCGAATCAGCCTAACAAGTCAAGCAAGAGGACTAGTGTTAGGAGGAAACCAATGCACGTAGTACAAGAAGGTACAGAATCGTCAGAAGATGAGTATGCGTTCGGAGTGAGTCCGAACTCCGAAGTCAGATGCTAGAGTGGAAGTCATCGTAAATGGGCAACCAGTGGGTCATGATTGTGGACACAGGATGTTCTAAGAATAATGACGAAGGAACTTTTGGCTCATCGTCAGACAAAGTCGCGCATCTACAGAATAGCCACGTCAAGCTATACCCGCATGGAAGTTCGAAGCCTCTGCATGCGAAAGGGAAATTCACAGCAAAAATTGCGGCAAACGGAAACATGATTAAGTCAGACATTCATGTAGTGAAAGTGGCAAACGGAAATTTATTTTGCCTAGATTCAGCTAAGGCGTTACATCGGGTATCCCATCCTCGTCGCCAATGTAGAATTCTAGCTGGAAGTAGGCAGAAAGTAGACTATAATACGTGCGGTTATGGCTGGATCAATCGTCAGAAAACCTCTGACATTTATTGTCGCTTATTAGCACACAGATAATATGTTTTATAAATGATAAAAAAAGGTCGCTGAAAACATTACAAACTCATTCACAGATAAAAACTCTCGGCAACCTAAGTATGTCCTGCTTTCTTTCACTGAGTTTGATGTGGCTACGAGTGGAACGTGGGCTAGGCAACAAGTGACGAGCTGCCGCCATCACGGGCGAAGGGGAAAATTTTGCCACTCGGCCCTAATGTTGCTGCACCTGGAATGTGCATCGGTCGCTTGAACCCAACTGTCTTCTAAGACATTCAGCTTCGGCTGGTTTCACGTGTACAGAGATAGCTGCGTTTGGGTCGACTGCCTCCAATCTACAAAACAACGAATAGAAACTGCGCGGTCCGTCAGTCATCACGCTTGCCCGATACTTCTCTCGTCCATGAAAATGGCGGTCTATTGAGACCGCGCGCAGAGAAAGTGGATAAATGCATTTAGACAGCACACGATATAACGTTAACCAATGTAGAGGATTGAATAAAGAGACTGAGACAGACATGTCGTACACACAGTAACATGGCACAATGGCAGTTACTAGGACGTCGGCCATAGTGATGAATTCCATTCTAGTTACGCAAGTGCAACTATTATGCCAGCAAGTAAATGTTAAAACATCAGACAGAGGGAGCTCATTAATTACTAATCCAGCACAAATAGAGTAATCGCTCGCTCACTCTTAAAAATACACACACATTCGCGCACACTCACGCATACACACGCACACACACAAGCTCACGCACACACGCGCACACACCCATACATACACCCAAAACATATACATGTACATACATATAAATAAAAGGATTTACATCAATTTATATGCATTTACAGGTATACTACGTCCACACATGTACAAAGTAGAGAAGAACCATTCCCACGTGGACTGATTAATCGAGCAATTGATTCTGTAATATTCCTTCATAATAATATAGCATGTTTGATAAATAGTAATATCACACAAACAACTTGCCATGCGAATACTGTATGTGCTGACCATTTATATATATTATACAAAAATCTTGCCTCGCGTTCAAGCGGGGACATAGTAATAATACCTCTCTATTCACTGACTCAGTATTTACACCAGTGAAGCGACACTGTTTTATACAGACAACAGCTACGAGTGTATCAATCGGTCGGTCGGTCGGTCGGTCGTTCGTCGCACGGACCAAAAATGCGCTGCCCGCCTCAACATAATAACGTTAAACGCGCACGTCTTTTTCAGCGTGCAGCGCTGGCCGCAAATCCAACCAGTGTCAGCATCGATGCGTCTCGACACCTCTGTATACCCCCCACCCCAACCCCACCAACTACCCCAGCCGCGCGCATTCATATCGCCACGGCGCTCTAGCGTGTGTGTGTGAGCGAGAGAGGGAGAAAAAGAAGAGGGGGAGAGAGAGGGACGTTGGCGCGTTCTTTATGCACGTCGCGGGCGGGGGGGGGATTGAGCGCCCAGCCGCAGCAGCGATGACAGGCATCCGGGTATAGGGAAAACAAGAGCGCCGCCGACGCGAGCAGGTGTGTGTTTCTCACAAGCAGCGACGCACCTGTGCGCGGCCGGCCGCCCTCGCCGTTAATTGCCGCCGTGTTTACACGCCGAGTGAGTTTGTTTGTACGGGACGGCGACGGCGAAATACGAAAATCCAGATTTTTCTTCCCATTCTCGGCGTGCTGTCGGTCCGCCCCGCACCGAGCGCTGCAACGTCTGCCGATGCTGCCGAGAAACAGTTGCGCGATGAGATGCCTTGAGATCAGTTACGGAACAGTCGCGCGGAGGAGGTTGGACCGTAAACGTGAAACGTGTACACATTGGGGCGAGGATGCCAGCGAAGCGAAAGGCGTGTTTCTCTCGAAAGCGGGGAATGACTAAAGCTAGGGACTTTAGTCGCGCAGGAGTAGGAGACACACCTGTCTATGAGGGAGGTTTAAAAGCTAAAGGGGGTCTACTAGGAACACCTGGTGACGACTTGCCCGTACGTGTGACATACATAGCCTTCCAATAGCACACGCATCCTAAAAAAACACGCAAACCTGACAGTGGCTTTACTTCGCATTTGTGCATACGTGTGTGCACCAAAATCTTATTAGTTACCGGCCTTAACGAGTCCTAAATTTCGCACAAACCCTTGACACACAAACACTGCTTCGGAGAGATTAATTAAGAATAGAATTAAGAACTTAATGCAGACGGCTGTGCAATTAGAAAAGTGCGGCCATAGTTGTTCCCGTTTTGCTCACCCCAGCTGTTCCCCGCGGTATGCTCAAGTCGTACACTTGGTGACGGCTGATTGTGGCAAGTCGCACATTCAACTGCTCGCATGCAGTCACTACTTACGAGAAAATCGGATCATCGCTGCTGCGTGCCCCAACAGGCACTTGGAGCGTTTCAATAAAATATAATGCTAAATAAATACGAAATCTATTTACTACCAAAGTCTTAATGTTACTATACTCTCTTTCATCTATTATTGCCGAAAATTTCCTGTAAATGCCGTCCAAATGCTCATCTGCAACAAACGCTGGCTGCCGCTGCACACTGACACATAAATATATAGTGTGTTTATATATTTATGTGTCAGTGTGCAGCAGCTAACGTGCGGCGGGCAGCGTGTGTTGCAGATGAGCATTTGGACGGCATTTACAGGAAATTGTCGGCAATAAAAGGTGAAAGAGAGTATAGAAACATTAAGACTTTGGTAGTAAATAGATTTCGTATTTATTTAGCATTATGTTTTATTGAAACGCTCCAAATGCCTGTGCGTGGCCCTCACTGCTGAAGTACTTGTGCTCATGTCTGCAAACGGTTCCATCATACACACCGGCAGTCTACGCAAAACAGTGAGTGTTGCCAGGAGGAAAGCTAACCCTCTTCTTTCTTCACCGATGTCTCTGAATTTATCATTAGACATATCTAGGCTCCCATCACCACAGTAGTCGTCTCAAGCAAGAAAGAAAAAGCTGGAGTTCGGGTTAGAATAGGCCAGGACAACTGCGCAACAGGCATTTGGCAACCGTACGTTGGCAGCTCTCATTCATGCTATTCAATAGAAGGCCAACCCTCCATTGAAATAGATGAATATCAGGGTATTGACCCACGCACCACTCGCAAGAGGCAGTCGGTGTGTTGTCAATAGCCAACACCACTTACCATTGCTCTCGATGCAGTACGTGGGCTAAAGGTGGCTACTACTGCACGTTTGATGTATACCACGTTTCTTACATCACACTTTTCGTGAGAAGGTACGTGGCACCTGCACAAGGTGTGATGCCTATCCGGTCTCATATAGGAGGCGTTTCATAAGAAGGTGGCTGCTAGTAAGTAAGTGACACGTTTCGACTTGACCTTTTCCACACAGCTACTGAATTTGTGATAACAAGCAAGCGTAACATAAATCAACGCGACGGGTTTGTTCTTGAGATTCGCTGCGCCATAGACGTCACTGAAGCCACCTGAATATTGCAAATGATAGATTCTCTTTACGAAATCCGTAGAATCTCATCATCAAGTGCAATACCATACTTATTAGGCACCAGTTGCTGGTACGAGACATAAGGATTAGATACCTACAGAGAGGTCTGTGATACAGAGCTTGCACGCACAACAAGCTAGTACCTGTTAACAGGACAATCGTTCCATTTCTGTTGATGATAAAGCACAGGGATATAAAACACGTCAATAAATAAACTTGTGACAGTGACTGAAACAGTGTATGTATATGAAGTATGTGGTCCCTTATACTATGCAGATATCTGACCAGCATTGCATACCACATTGCACATCAACTCTTTTCAACATTGTCATACAACGATTAAAATATGCACATTTCGTGGAAAAAATACCGATTTGCTGCTGGGTATTTTATGCATGTAACAACTCTCTTAGAGAAACAGTAACCATACATCCGAACTGAAGGAGGTAAAGCTAATGTACAACATTTGGCATCACTAAGATGAAGGTAAACACGAGGATAAATTCTTCCTGCTACATCCAGGGTGTGCTTGGCTTTTTCGGCCTGACAGTGGGAGAGCGGCAGCGAGCACTGGATACCACAGAGGCTCTCGAGTGACAGCCACGTACGATCCTCGCTTCAAGTGACTTCAACGCGAATCTCCCGAATCCAAGATGTCTGTCGCAGTGTGTGTGTGTGTGTGTGCGTGCGTGCGTGCGTGTGTGTGTGTGTGCGTGTGTGTGTGTGTGTGCGTGCGTGCGTGCGTGTGTGTGTGTGTGTGTGCGTGTGTGTGTGTGTGTGTGTGGTGACTGTGTGCGTGGCGTTGCGTCGGCCAGGGTTTCCGCGGGGAGCAGCCCTCACTGACCGCATGCGTGCGCGGTGCTGGCAAGCTGCAGGTAGGCAGGCGTGCGCTGTCACGTGCCGGTGGCCGCCGGCGTTCGGGGAAAGAAGCGGGGCGCATAAACGAAAGGGTGTCGACGTTGGGACGGACCATGCAGACGAGTGGGCATCACAACAGCTGCGTAGGTGCGCAGGTGCTTCGCTTGGATCGATGTCGTGGCAGTCGTTGACCGCGCGGATGTTCTTCGTGTCAACCGCAAGGTGATGGCGGGTAGGAGTGGTGCTTCCCGTCGTGCCCGTTGCCGTGCTGATCCTCTGCATGGGCAACGACACATCGCGCTGACGCCGTGGCAAACTAGTCACTGAGCGGCGACGCAACGATATTAACATCACTCCGGCGAGGTATCGAGTAGACAAGCGGAGGCGGAGTAAGAAAAGTGGATGAGTCATAGGCAGAGAGTATAGTTGTAAGGACGAAAGACCAGAAAAAATGCTGCCGAGGGAAAGCACTGACTACAGTGCTTAAGGCTACATTTAGTTGGCTAATCAATTAGAGATTAGTAGGTATACAATTACTTAGAAAGTGAAACTAGGTAGGGTAGGGTAGGTAGGCAGGCAGGCACTGGCAGGCAGAGCAGGATGGCAGGCGTGGTGGCGGCGGGGGGGCGTTCAGGTAGGCAGGCAGACAGGAGGCGGCGGCAGACAGACATGCAGGCGGAGGGACAGGGCAGGCAGGCAGGGCAGGCAGGACGGAGGGCAGGCAAGGCAGGCAGGAGGCAGGCAGGCAGGGCAGGCAAGGTAGTTTAAGCAGGTAGGTGGGCTGACCAAGATTCTAATGTAATTATTATCCCATATATTGATTTCATATGATCGAGGTGGATTCAAAGCATGATTTTAATTGTCTATACAAGTGCTGTTTTTTGTGATCCAACAATTACAATTTTATGAATGTAGGAGAATTATACTCGGGGTATAAATATTTGGGCCTGATAACTCTGCTCATACGCAGGATCTGACGGGGCTAGCAAGAAAATAACGGTATTATCATATAAGGATAGCATATTTATCCTGGTAGTATATGAGGATTTACAAAGATGCCATAACATTATAGATATTCTATAAAGCAGTTTAAATCAAGCTATTCCAGTACAGACGATGATTATAGTATAGTGGAGATTGCAATAGATATCCTCGGGTATTTACATATTCTGCACAATTGTAATGGTGCGCTTAGTTATTCTGAAGGCATTGATGTCATAAATAATGCTGAGGAGATTTTACCTACAATACGTTTCGAATATTAATGTTTGATTGTCTTCAATACAGGTAACTTTATGTTGAGGATATTAGGTCAGAGAGAAAAATCTGGTAATAATTGTCACATACCATGGTTTCTTACATAAGGTGTACTGACTACAGTACTGTACTGATATTCACATCCTGTTAATCTAAAATGGGCATACTTAACCATAGGTGGAGTTTTGTAGTGAAATAGGACAGTAAATTCATCTAGTTTTGTATTTGCCTGACTTAATATTTTTTCTGACTAGCAAGTCTTGCTTGTTTGAGGAAAGAATGATGAGATTAGTTCGCAGGCGACATCTACAACACAATAAAGTGGAAACATGGTTTACTGCTTGGTTTACTAGATGAATCTTTCCAGGCATGAAATTAGGCAAATGGTGAGCAGGCATCAAAGTTTAAACGGCCTTTGATCAAATGAAAGCAGCCTTACAGTTGTGAACGGCCTTATTTTGGTTCATATTTATTCCATATGAATAAAATATTAGCTTTGTGTTATAATTGCCATACTCGTTTTGTGATATCAGTATTTATTCTATAGTGGAGTTATATGTTGTTGACAGAAGTAGACATGATTTAATTCTTAGTAGTTGCCACTAAGAAAAAAACTAGTCAGGATGGTAATTTTGGAATAGGCATGAAGATAGGCAAGTTTTGAATAGGCAAGTGGTACTGATTATATGGGGGATTTGAACCGCGGGCAGCCGGCTAATTAGCCTAATTGCGGGCACTGCTTTCCTAAGACTGTTACGTAAAATTGGCTCACTGTCCAGTACGAAGGTGGGATGAGAGCAGTAGGTGCTAGTTTATAACCTTACGGAAGCTCAGACAATTGCATAGGACGTTACATAAAGTATGTATGTATTTCGAAATAGGCAATTATTTTTATCTATAAAATCGAGTTGATTATCCACCCATGGATTACCCCGACATTCTGTTTTATGCGACATAAAGTCAATATGCGTGCTATGTGTACTGTACGGTGTTGCACTATGCTCGCATGCATACTATTTTGCCCTTTACCATGCTGCATTGTCTCTCAGT
>NW_014577157.1:596897-600531 GCF_000485595.1 Priapulus caudatus
CCCAACTCGTTTTCGGATTACCCCCCTCCCCCCCCGTCCCGAAAATCGTGACCGTACGTCGAGCGGTTAAGATTTGTGCCCAACTGTTGACGGACGGACGGACGCACGGACGGACGCACGGACGATCATGCGATTCTACAAGCTGCATCTGACTATGTCAGATGAGCTAAAAAATGCTTCCGAGGGAAAACACTGACTACAGTGCTTAAGGCTACCTTTGTTGAGCTAATAAATTAGAAGATTAAGTAGGTATACAATTACTTAGAACCACACATAGGTAGGTAGGCAGTCAGGCAGGCAGGCTGGCGGGCGGGCGGGGGCGTTCAGGTAGGCAGACAGACAGACAGGCAGGCAGACGGACAGACAGACAGACAGGCAGACATGCAGGCAGGCAGGCAGGCAGGCAGGCAGGCAGGCAGGCAGGCAGGCAGGCAGGTAGTTAGGCAGGTAGGTGGGCTGACAAAAATTCTATAATTATTATAACCCAATATAATTCGATTTCATTGACACAGAGATGATTCACAAGCAGTGATTTTAATTGTCTATACGATGCTATTATTCTTGGTGATCCAACAATTAACAATTTCATATGAACTTACCAGAAATTCATCTCGTATAAAATATTTGGCCCTGATAAACTCTGCATCATCACCAGGATCTGACGAGGCTACAAAGAAATATAACCGTTCATCATATAAAGGATTACATATTTATACTTGTATATATAGGATTACAAAACAGAATGCATAAAAATTATAGATATTCTATAAAAGCAGTTTAAATCACAGCTATTCCCAGTATCACGATTATAGTATATAGAAGATTGCAATAGATATCTCGGTATTACATATTCTCACAATTAATGTAGCGCTTCCAGTATATTCTGAACAATTGATGTCAATAATACTGCTGAAATTTTACCTACAATACCGTTTCAGAATATTAATGTTTGATTGTCTTCAATACATAACCTTTTAATGTTGAGGATATTACTCAGAGAGAAAATCTGGTAATATTTTCACATCACCATGTTCTTACCTGGTGTACTGACTACATACTGTCACTACTACTTCACAAAACTGTTAAATCTAAGCATGCATACTTACCATCAGGTGGAGTTTTGTAGTTTGAAAAATCAGGAAAGTAATCCTCTAGTTTTGTTTTGCCTGACTTAATTTTTTCTGCTAGCAAGTCTTGCTTGTTGAGGAACAGAATCACTGAGATTGTTCGCAGCCATCTACAACACATAAAGTGAAACAGTGTATTACTGCTTGCTTTAACTAGTGAATCCTTTCCCAGGGCATGAAATTAGGCAAAATGTGAACAGGCCCACCTAAAATTTTAAACAGGCCCTTTGACAAATTGAACAGACCCTTACAAGTTTGAACAGGCCCTTAATTTTGTTCAATTTATTCCATTATTAATAAAAGTATTAGCTTTGTGTTTATTAGACATACTCGTTGTATTTCAGTATTTCATTGCTATCAGTGGAGTTCTATTTGTTTGACAGGAATCGCTGGAACATGATCTACTTCTTAGTAGTCACTAAGAAAAAACTAGTCAGGAAATTGGTAAATATTGTTGATATAAAGGCAAGATAGGCAAAGTTTTGAATAGGCCAAGTGGACTGATTATATGGGGAGTTGAACCCGCGGTCTAGCGGGTTGAACCCGCGGCAGCCGGCAAATTAGCACTAATTTCGCGCACTGCTTTCCTAAGACTGTTACGTTAAAATTGCTCACTGTCCCAGTCACCAAGTAGGAATGAGAGCAGTAGGTGCTAGCTTATACCCCAGTCACACCAGGGCCCCGATCTCACTACGCGCGTACTACGCTCTAAGAGCGTGGTGAAAACGTGTAGAACGCAGTGTGGACGTATATGGACGTACTGCGATCGTGATCGTGCGCGGTGCAGTCAGCATGAGCGTGGGGAGCGTGGCCAAACTTTGAACATGTTCAAGTAATACAGCGTGGCTGCGCAGCGTGGCGGAATACAGGCGCAGTGCGGGCGTATTAGAGACGTGGAAGGCGTGAGTACCCCACGTAACTCCAGCATACTCACGAACTTAGATGTCGACACTCGCCAAAGCGTGTCGGCTGCGTGAGAAGTGGTGCGGCCCCTGTCTAATCCGCACGACTGTCGAATACGTTTCATAACTTTTAATTTCTGATGGTGCTACCCACTGCTGCGGCCAAGGCCCCACACGAGTTCGAGTCGGCCACTATGGATAAGGCAACACTACTCCATGCCATGTTTCTTCCTAGAAAACTCGAAGGCTACTGCATGCCAAGGCAATCATGCTGGAAGGAGGACGAGGAGGAAAATAGAAGACACAAAGATCTTGCATGGGTGCGTCCGTGGCTTTCGGCGTAGAAAGACGACTTCTCTAGGTCACGTATGGAGTCGCCTCATGGCTGAGCTCCGCATGGAAGATCAAGCATCCTTCTTCAACTTCCTGAGGATGCCTCCGGAGATGTTCGATGAACTGCTTGTCAGAATTGGGCCGAGAATCCAGAAGCAGGACACCCGATACAGAAAAGCACTTGAACCAGGACTGAAACTGGCAATCACCATAAGGCATCTAGCATCGGGTGATAAATATCCCTCACTTCAGTATGACTTCAGAGTGGCCCGCAACACCATATCGCTGTTGGTTCCAGAGGTGTGCCAGGCTATTGTAGAAGAACACAAAGAGGAGGTCATTTCGTGTCCTACGATGCCAGAAGAATGGCATGCCATTGCCGAAGATTTCCGGAAAAAATGGAATGTGCCCCATGCCTGCGGTGCCATCGACGGAAAACATGTGGCCATCAGATGCCCACGGAACTCTGGCTCATTGTATCATACCTATAAGGGCTTCTTTTCCGTGGTGCTTATGGCTTTGGTGGATGCCGACTACAAGTTTGTGTGGATAGACGTGGGTGGATACGGGTCACAGTCAGACGCTCAAATCTACAACGAATCGGAATTGAAAGACTGTCTAGAAGATGGATCCATTGGCTTTCCTGATCCAGATCCACTGCCGAACGATGACAGGAACATGCCGTACTTTTTCCTGGGAGACGATGCTTTTGGACTGAGAACATACCTTATGAAGCCATACTCACACCGCGGCAAGACAAGGGAAGAGATGATCACCAACTACAGGATCTCCAGAGGGAGACGCGTGGTCGAAAATGCATTCGGCATACTGGCCCAGAGATGGCAGCTTCTACTCACAACCATGCAGCAAACTCCCAAGACAGTGAGCCTCATCATCGAGGCTTGCGTCTGCCTTCATAACCTCATGAGAATACGCTACCCAGGCCTTCAGAATGCACAGCTTGACAATGAAGACGAGCAACATTACATGGTGCCAGGACTCTGGAGAGAAACAGCAAATATGCACGATGTCAATCGAGTGACCGGCCCGAACCGTGACAGCGTGGCCGCAAAGAAGCAGAGAGAGTACCTGAAACTGTACTTTAATAGTCCGACAGGATCTGTGCCATGGCAGGACCGTATGATAATGTGAAGATGGATGGACTACGTTGAAGGATGGATTTTATGATACATGATGAAGACAGATTATTGACTGTAGAGGCTAAAATAATTGTCTAATAAAGAAATGTAAAATGTATCTTTTAAATAAATC
>NW_014577157.1:601610-602332 GCF_000485595.1 Priapulus caudatus
CGTGTGTGTGTATGTGTGTGTGCGTGTGTGTGTATGTGTATGCGTGCTCGTGCGTTGGTGTGTGCGCGCGTGTGTGTGTTAAATTAGGTTAAGTTAGGTTAGGTTAGGTTAACCTTAATTTAGGTTAGGTTTAGGTTTAGGCTGATTGGGTTAGACAGAATACGTTTAGGCAACTTAGGGTTATGTAGCGCAGGCTACAGGACACGGTGAGCCAAAGCTGTTAGCTGTTATTATAATTATTTTATGGCGTTAGCGCGGCAATTGGCTGTGAGTACCGAACTATTAGAAATTCATGCCCGGTAAGCGTTGCTAAAGTGTGCTGGCCGTGTAGCTTCACTCGTTAGACTTTAGCTGTTATTAATAGCAGGTGAGGCTGGTAAGGTGGTCAGCGTCACGTGTCTGTCTGTTGTCCGTATTATTGCCAGTATTGCCAGTATTGCCAGTATTGCCAGTATTGTTATTGTTATTATTGCCAGTATTGTTATTGCCAGTATAGTTATTGTTATTGTTATTGCCAGTATTGTTGGTATTGTTGGTATTGTTATTGCCAGTATAGTATTGCCAGTATTGTCATTGCCAGTATTGCCGTCTATTGCCAGTATTAATCAATTTTTAGCGAGAGAAAGCAGTCAGGTTCGTGTTGGCTGTCAGTGTACATGGCAAAGCAGTCGAGGTTAGCCGTTAAGGAGGCGTATAACAGTAAGCCTCCGAGATTGTTCACC
>NW_014577157.1:606312-607048 GCF_000485595.1 Priapulus caudatus
CAAACCCACAACCCACAAACCCACAAACCAACAAACACACGCCGGTGAAAACCTAACTCCGCCAAGCCCCTGGCGGAGGTAGCAATTGCAAGCACACTACACCACGGCGACGAGACTGGTTAATTGGCTGGTGTTAGCTTCTTTGCCATCTTACTGTCTGTTAGCAGGATATGCGGTATATAACCGGGTTGAACGTGTGTTAACATAGCATTGCCAGATTGCAAGTGATTGGCTGTGCTTAGCCGTTAATGTCGTCGATTGCAAGCCATGTAAATAGCAGGCGTTTCATATTTAAATTATTAAAAATAATATTTATTTATATTTTTCTGGCCGCTTTTCAAGAAAGTGCTGTAGGAGTGTCTCGACTAGTTTCACTTCATAATGACGCAACGCATATGTTTTTCTTATTGAGTGTGTGTGTGTGTGTGTGTGTGTGTGTTTGTGGTGGGGGCGCTCATAGGTGTGTGTGTGTGTGTGTGTGTGTGTGTGTATGTGTGTGTGCGTGTGTGTGTNCTGTAGATATATACAATTATTTTAGAAATCACATCAATCTAAATATTTATGCATGCTTAATATATATTGTGATGGAGTAAAATATTTGCCGTATTTATGCTTGAATTATTATTTCATTACATTTAAAGTCATTCTTATTTCTTCATTTCTTCATTTAAATATTATGTATTAAGGTTCATGTATACCTGGTAACATAAACAATTTTGTTGTTGGTTATCTCTCT